>NC_051236.1:21712500-21885000 GCF_015220715.1 Pygocentrus nattereri
TTACAGGCAACACAAGACAAGCACTCAGCAAACGTCCATGAATATTAGACCAGCAGGATTTCTTCATCATTTCTGACAATGGAATCAGACAAATGGAAACAGTGGGATTAGATGAAAGCCCGTCACGGAACACGGATAATCAAATGCAGTGAATGTGTCGATCTGAAGGAAAGTCTGAACAGATGTCTGCACTGGCTTTACATTACTGTGCCATTATGAGAAAAGAATAGCAGCAGACAATGAATCATTGTTGACAGTGCTGGAGTGACATTCTGTGAAATTCTCTGAAAATATTCACATTCATAAAACAACAGTATGGCACCGAGTCAAAGTTGAGTCAGAAGTTTTATTGCACTGCTATAATCTGTCAAGTTACTAATGATTTATATAATGACATGCCAAGAGGAAAAGACAAAGCTATGTCCATAATTATGATTAAACACACTTCCTTTTGCAAATATACAATCTCATTGCAAAATTAAATAGTTGTGTAAACTTAATTTAATTTGGCCCACATTTCCATTTAATCAGAGCCCTGTTTAGCACTGGCTTTAAAATGAGTCCCTGGAAGACTGGTGATTCTGTATTTTTGGGCTTATGGAAGATCCAGTATTTTGTTGTATTTTAATTCTAATAGCCTCACAAACATCTAGAAGCCTCCTATCTGTCACCACATAACAGATCAAACAGCGTGAGCAGCAGCAAACAATGAAAATGTCAGCTAGATGGAACAATTTAACACAATATCCATGAGGTACTTTAAACAAGCGATTTACAATCACTGCTCAGGTCAAATATCAAGATGGGGTATAACAAGAACTTTGCCACCATCAACACCTACAGACTTTGGAAAAAAATCACGAATGACAGCGCCAAAGTATAAAGTCCATCCATTTTCTTTCAGACACGGGGAGAACATGCAAACTCCACACAGAGAGGACCCCGATCACCCAGCCGGGGAATTGAACCCAGGCCCTCCTCGCTGTGAGTCCACAGCGCTACCCACCGCGCCACCATGCCGCCCGCAAAGTATAAAGTATAACTAAGAAAGTTTGTCTTTAATGTGGCCTGACGTTTGATTTATGTTCCAGCCAAGAACTTTCATTTTGGTGCATCACTGCAGACTACAGCTAATAAGCATTCACTGCTGGATTATCTAGAGCAGTGTTTCCCAGGCCTGGTCCAGGAAACCCACTGCCCTGAACATTTTAGGGTTTTCTCTGCGCCAGGGCACTAAATTCAACTAATCTGCACATTAACCAACCCTCACTGAGTTAAAGCTGGTTAAAGCACGGAAAGCATTAAAAACATGGAAGGCAGTGGGTTTCCAGGACCACAGCTGGGGAAACACTGTTCTACACCTAGCATGGCAAATTCAAGCTCTGGAGAGCTGAAGTCCAGGAAGGTTTGGTGATTTTCCTGCCCAAACACACATGATTCGGACTCAGTTAATCTCTAGTTTAGCTGGTGTGTTAAGGGCAGGAAAATCACCAAATTGTGCTGGACACTGGCCCTCCAGGATTCCCATTTTGCCCCTGATATAGACCACCTGGGGCCTTCATGCTTAAACAAATTTTTAATTATAGATGGATTGTATATATCCCATGTACACAAAGTTATTATTAATAACTCATCTGGATGTGTACTGAACTATTGGCTTACAAGTTTAAGTTGGAAAAGCATTTTTGCCACCTGTGTAGCACAGAACTCTCCTTTCACAGCTGCCTGCCATTTTAACCCAAATCTTTCTTTCGACTCTACTTCAGCTGTGGCTGTGTAGGATGCACCAAACCCGCCCCCCCACCATCACTCAACGCGATGCTAGTCAGTGCAGGAACCTGTTAGCTGACGTAACAAATCTGGTGGTCGGCGCTTTCCTCCAAGCTCGTTCAGCAATCCAATGACGTTACGTGGGCGGCTGTTTGAAAAGATGCAGTGACGCTTCACAGGTCTCAGAAGAAGCCTGTGCTAGCCTTCACCCTCCAGGCGCTGGTAGTATCGTGTGATTGGGGGAGTCCTAACAAGCGGGTGGAATTGGAAAAGACTAAAATTGGGGAGAAAATTGGGTACAAATCCACAAAAAAATTTAATTAAATGTAGCGCAAGTAAATGAGATCCAATCACAACTGAAATGCAGAAGTTACATTTGAAAAAGGCAAGAGTAGAAGTGCTGTGTCTTGACTAAATGTTGATCTAATCCCCATGATCAGATCACAGTGATGAGATGTTAGTTCCAAGCATGAATAGGGCTGAAGACTAGAGTTGTATATAGACTTTATCTCAACATGAAGTGTAACTGTAATGCCATGTTTTCAGTTCTTCAAGTCAAATAATCCACTCAGTTCATTTTTCAAATATGCAAAAAGCAGTGGCCAGAGATTGGTTAAACCACCAATGCACAGACAGACCATACATACACTCAGAAACAACAAAATCTGTGCTGAGGTCTGTGCCTTGGCTAGTGAACCAGACAACACTACAAATGGCCTTTGTTTGGGGGGAAAAATAAATAATAATAATCCACTCGCCACCTCTTGCCAAAACATATCCATCTGGGTCTGCCCAAACCAGTCTGACGCCCAATATGGTGTGAGGCTTGATGAAATGTTCGATGAAATTGGCAGAAAGAGACGCCACGGTGGCTTAGATGAGCGGCACATCATGAGTTGTCGTCCGCCCTTGTTTTTATGGACACACGTGGATGGCACAGATCTGGCTGAGGCCGCGACATGACAGCTGTTGATAGGCATGTTATCTATGACCTACCTTTGAAAAGTCTCCAGCATGGGAGAAGGAGGAGGAAGGGTATTTAAATGCTGAGACGGAAAAGCATAGACACGAGTGGCTCGGGGAGAAATAAAAAAGACAGAAAGTGCGATAAAAAGAGAAAAAGGGGGTCGAAAGAGTAATAGAATGAAGGCCAGATAAAGCAAAGGAGATAACGGCAGCAACACAGAGATGGCAAATAGATGAAGGACACAAAGAAAAAAGGGGGCATCAGGATGAAGAAAAGAGAGAGCAAAGGCATGAGTGAGGGGCTAAAAAAGAAGAGGGGAGGGGGAGACTGTGGAAAGCTTCGAAAGGAGAAAGCAAATGGCTTTGGCTAAGGAGGACAGACATCAAAGAGGAAGAAGAGCAGCCAAGGAGTAAAGTGAGTCCTGAAAGTTAGTTAGCTTGTAGGCTGAAATGATGGCAGAGATATGGAAGCTGGCAGCTTCTGGGTAATGCTTGCCAGCAGACAGCCCAGTGTCCCTCACAAGGCCCGGCCGAGGAAAGCAGTTAGAGTCCTAGATTTAATCAGCACGTCGTAAGATAAGTCCATAAAATTTTATGTGAGCACCTCTTTTTATGCTCCTGGGCAGCATTTTTTTTCAACTTCATTAATCCAAATGCTCAAAACACTAGAGGTCACATTTAGGAGGTAGATGGATGCTGTTGAGCTGATCAGTCAACTCAATCAAAATGGCCCTTAATAATAGTTAACTTTGGTATGCTCCACATTTTTAATATAAATGCTCAAATTACTGAGCAGTCTGATGAAATATGGACAGTACATTGTAATTTGGTTATTATATTAGTGCATATGCACATCATTATGCAGTGCATTACGTACAGTGCAGACCAGGATGCTACTGAGTTTTCTAAATCAGAACGACTCATCGTTCATTACACAGCTGCACAGATAAGCATATTCATAGCACATTATTAAATATATAATTCACACCACATTATTAAAGGTTGTTATTGCTCAACTGTTAAAATTCCTGAGTATTTGGTACTGGCATGCACAACGTTATTGTTGCAGACATTCAAATATTTGAGATAATAGATAACTGAGTATTCAAAAATGAAACCCCTAATGAGGTGGAGTAGAAAAAAAGTGCAGCAAAGTCTCCTAATTCGAAATGGTCAACCATACACTACACAAGTAGTGGAGTTATGCAGAGTTCATACCACTTTATTAAAGCGATTGCTCAACTGTTAAAATGACTGAGCAATTTGATGAGGCACAGAAAGTGGTATTTGGTTATTTTATGGATGTGCAAGCACAGTGGCACACAATGCACAGCGAACAGTGCAGCTTATGATGGATACCACTGAGTTGATTAGTCTTTTAAATCAAAATGATCTATCATTCGGACACAGTTAAGCACAGTTCATACGATATTATAGGAACTGCCCAAATGCTAAAATTACAGAGCAATCCGATGAGACATGGCAAGTACACTGTAATTTGGTTATTATATGGATGTGCACAAGCACATTGGTAGACAATGCATTACATACAGTACAGCTGCAAATTCAAGATATCCTTCTTTATCTCTCCACTCCCAGATACATTTAATGGATTGCCGCAGTCATGCGTCACCCCTGCAAACATCTACAGAGTTGATTTAAAGCCTATGGTCAAAGCCATTGTTGCAAAAATTATGTTTTACACCAGAGTAATGAAGTATTACCAAGCTATTCATGGCCTGCAGAGTTTGTTCTCCAGGTTGTTTTTGTCCATTGTTAAAATTAACATAATCATGTTTATCAGATCTATGGTTCATATGATGGCAATTATGGTAAATAAGGAAGACAAAGGATTCCATCAGTTACTTCTGGCTGCCCAATACAAATGACTTCAATTGGAAAACATTTAGTTACTCTCTCTACAGCCCCATCCTGCAGCAATGTTTCAAAAACTCACTGAGCATGGGAAATGAGCAAATATGTTCACACCGCTTCAAATACTGCTACACTCCACAGCCGTGGCGGCAAATCATTTAACCTTTTCTGGCAAATTCTCAAAAGTTTAATTTAAGAAAAACGCTGCATTAAAAGTTGTATCAGCATGTATAGAATGCGAGGTGAAGAGTTTGCTCATTGTGGGTGTAACAATTCAAGTTTCTTCTCGACTAACAAAAAGACAGGGCAGAATGAATGTCTTCGAAACCGCTGGACAACAAGCTACATCTATGCTGTATTGCGAAAATAATTGTGGCGTGTAATATATATCCACCTATCCCTCGGGCGAAGGGAAATTAATGAACAGCGAATCTCCATGCTTTCATTTATAGGATGGGAGGAAAACATTTATGAATCGTCTTAGCCTCATCACCGGTCGCAGACACATAAATCTGCCAGTGAGTGCATGCCACAAAATTAATTGTTCTGACTCAAGACTGATGGCTTCGATGAAGACTCGCGCAGGGAGGCTAATTTCAGCACCGTATCAACAACAACCTCTGGTGAATTCAAAAGGCTTCTTGCACGGCGAGGGCTTAAAATGCATTATATATGCTCTCGTAGATTTAATTGAAACTGAAAATGTTATGTTCCACTCTAGTGCTCCTCTAATAAGCAGGCAATCGCCGACCAATGTTGTGGCGCTATTACAGGCCCCCCCTTTCTCCCGACTTTACTTGGTCAGGCAGATAAGACAGCGGGGGAGGCTCTCATCTCTACCTGACTGAGCTCATAGGGGAGGAAAAGAGGCTGAAGTCCAGCACTATTTATAGGTCCTTTACCCTTATCTGGCAGAACAATTCATCAGTATACTGTGAGTGTGTTCACTGTACTGGCAGGCATTATGGTGGATAGCCTATCTTTTTTGTTAGTTTCCCAAAAAAAGTGGAGGGAAAAAAAACAAGAAGCCTAATCATTATGAAATGAGATTGTATGCCTTTGCTGCAGTGGGAAGTAGAGGACGACATCAATAATTGTCAGATATTTATAAGGGCTGCTACACTAACCCAGTGCCATAAGCAGTGATGTAAAATGCATGAATGCTCTGCCACCACTGGAATGTAAATTGCTGTGACTCTGAAAGGACGTGGGCAGGCCGAAGAGAGAGGGAAGTGGAGCCATCAATGTCATTTAGCGAACTTCCCTAAATACCTGGGCCACTCTAATGAAAAATCTAATGTCGGTCTAAAAGAGAATTCACTATCTCAGTGAAGGGGGAAAAGCAAGTTCAGCCCCCCTAAAATAAGCAGAATATGCTTAATTAATGGTTTCTTAATTTAAAATGTATCTGCCCCAAGCTTAATTTGACCTTATGATTCACAGCAAAGTCCATTTTAATTATGATAATTAATGTGGCATTCGGCAGATACGCATTATTCCTATTGATTGTTTCTCCCTCGCTTTCTTTGTAACTACTTCCAATTATCATTTATTATCAGAATTTAGGACTCAGCTCTATTGCCTAGAGAGCCAAATAAGAAACATAATGTCCTGTTGAATTCTTGTCCCAGCTCTTCAGCTCCCGAGACTTATTCTCGAGCATCTTATGCAAGATTATTACGAGCGTTCTTTATTTATAATATCAAAGGGTCTCAAATGAAGCCATCTATAATTCTCTGAGGAAAGGATGTGGAGTGATCTTCATCACACTTCAAGAACTATTATGGTTGATTAAATAACAAATAAAGCAGCCCCATTCATGAAGATCATACAACCCCCTCAGTATATCACACAGTATCTTTCTTTTGTATAACCCACAGGCCATCTGAGAAGCAATGGAAAGGGCTCAATCACACATCAAGACAAGGCATTATATATGCAGTGACCTTGACTGATTGAGTCACAATCATCTGCCGCATATTTATAATCTATAATGAAGTTTAATGCATGACTTCTAATAGATATTGCTAACAGGCGTGAATAACACCATGCAAAATCTATTTTACGATTCATTTGGCAATTAATAAACTTGTAATGCATGGGAACTGAGGCCAACCATGATGACAGTCAACTTGCTTTGGGTAAATAACATGTTGAAGACCGACAGCAAGAAGCTGCTATAAGAAATGAGTGCCCATGATACAGCATTTAAATCTAAGGTACGTGTTACATAAAACTTATTTGCTTCATTAAAAGTTCCTTCACATTTTACTCTACTGTTGATTCTCAGCACCACTCTTAACTCAAGGTTGCTTATTTCAAACAACCTGTCCTCATGTTTCTGGTATCTACACTAATGCTTTCCAAAGGGTCTGCTAAAAACCAACGGAGGGTAAAATAAAGGTTGTGGGAAGTCGAGCACTGTGTATCTTCTCGATATTAACAATCTCCCCATGCTTTCTCCATGACTGTTTGTGCAACGTTAGCCAGGTGTTCAAACATTTACCTCCGTACTTTGCTCACTCTGAGGCCTGCAAACACACACAAGTCACATCCATCACATTCTCCAGCACAGCTTCTCTCACACTGGACAAATATCTTCAGTAAACCACACCACACAAATGCAGGTGTTTGTCGATAAGTGCCACTCATGGCAAATGTTAACTGACCCTATGGTACATCAAACAAAATGTCAAAAGAGCTTTTGCAGGATTCCCTCGCTGCCATTGCTTATATTTGTTGTTTGCTCACATCCTTCACTGCGGGGCTGGTCAATACTGCACCTGCAGTGATCCTTAAATATTTTCTTTGTGCTCTTATACATGACACTGCAGTATAATAAGCACCTTGTCACACGAGACTTCCAGCAGGGAAGCAGCCGAAACGGACTTGCTGTGCTCTTCTAATTTAGTTGCAGAACAACGGAGCGTTTATAGCACACTGAAGTGAAATTAGTCTGCCAGATGGCACAGGCTGCTTTTGAAGGAACACTGGATCCCAAACAAACATTTGGAAATCAAACGTTTGTTAAGCTCTTCCTGTGCATATCTGTGGTTGATCCATGGATGTCGGCAAGCTTGTCCAAGTAATGTGACTCAACAGCACCCCCTTGTGAAAACTAATGGCTTTGAAACAATGTTATGAATGTTTTGTGTGGAAAAAATTCAGCTTTTTTTCTTTCGTCTCACACAGAGGCTCTTTTACAGCGCTTTATAATTACCAGTTAAGTGATTCACATCTGTTTTAACAGCACTGAGAGTTTCAGATATGTGATGTAGATAAATCATCAGTGTTGTGTCTGAAAATCACTGCAAATGAAAAATTCCTTTACCTGGCTGGTTTAGCTGTAGCACTTCTGTGTAAGGGGTTCAGTAGGGGAAACTCATAAGCAGTGATAAAGGTGACAAGGCTGCATTGTTTCTAGGAGAAAATTTGAGTGATTTAAATTTTTTTATATTACAATGAAAATTCTGGTGCCTTCTGGTGCACTCTGAGACTTATATACGGGGTAAAAAAATCACGTACAAATACTGCATTGTTTTCTAGGTGTTTTGACATTTTCACTAAAAATCTGTTGCTTATCTTATCAGCGTCAAGCAGCTAATATGTTTGATATTTATATCAATTTTATATCAATATCTATCTATCTATCTATCTATCTATCTATCTATCTATCTATCTATCTATCTATCTATCTATCTATCTATCTATTTGACATGTTCTTTTGAAAGCCCACATCTATGATACAAAGATTATCAACTATCATTGCCCATTATTTCTGTTCTACCGGCTCATAAGCCTAATGATCAACACTAGCACTGTAATTTTCCGTCGCTAAGCTCTCATAGCAGTTATGACAGTTCACAGAATTAAACATGCTCCACATCAATTTTAGGTTCAGACTAAATGGCAGCAGGTTGTCTTCATTGCTAACAGTGATAATTTACACATTCACCCTTTTTCGAACACCATTCCGAAGCTGCTGATGAAAGAAATTTGAATATGCGAAACTCTTGACGCAACTCCTCTCAAGAAATGTGGTTGTTTTTACATTTCAGTGGCATTTTCTTAGATCTGACTATTCTATAAAAATGAAATACTATATCTGTGAGTTTGCTGAAAAAACGAGTGTGAACTGCTGCTGTGCTGTGTTTGGAGGAGAGGAATGATTCAAATTTCAGAATTCTTTGTTGGCAACAGACTCCTCCCCCCACCCCTCCTAAACAGAAAAATCTTAAAATCTAACAATTTGCTTGAACGGTGGTTTTGCATGTATGGAGATTATTAAAAGAGAACTCAAGCTGCACTCAAAAACATGGCTTGTTTCTGAACTCCAAAAAAGTTGCATTGTAAATCACATCTTGTAAACTTGTGTATTATTGAGAATCCTGGGTATACCTGTTGTAAATCCAACTTTGTTGGCCATTTGAGTGCAATTTACACGTGGGAAAATTGCTATTTCCCAGTTTCTGACACCACTCCAACGCTGCATTACAGTTACAGAGAAAGCACTACTGTAGCTAGATTAATGGTTGAGATGTTTGAACTGTGCAGTTAGCAGTTATTTAAGTCAGATAAATTGTAGTGGTATTAATATTACAACAGTGTCTAATTAATGTTCCCTTTATCCAATAAACTGTGTGCAGAGCTGTCCTAGTAGCAGGTAACAGTAGCTTAGCATGTTACAACAAACCACAGCACAGGATTGATTGAGGCTCACTGAAGCTTAACTAACACAGGTTTTGGAGATAAAGACTTAAATCTGAGGGAATGAAACTCTGTAAGCCCTTAGCTTAGCTACCCTTACTCCTGCACTCTCCTCATTAGCACTAGAGGCAAGTGTTAGCTTGCTATCGGGTAAAACAGCTAAAACAGCTTGTTTATTTCAGCATTTGCATAATTGTGCAAATGCATAACTCTTCACATTCTAAATTAGTGTTAAGGTTTAGGGATGCTCTGATGTCATTTCCAGGTTTCCAAGGCATAATAATAATACATAAAGATATTTAACAATTTAATATTCAACATAGTTTTTTATAGTTTAAAGTATGTGTTTAGGAATACTTTAAGTCTTAAACACCACTGAGTACATTTAATATGAATAGCTGTAATGCAATTTTCACCTTTTTGAGTTCCTCCTATGCATTATGCATTTTCTTCAATAACGTAGTAATTTTGATGGGAATGTGCTTAATTTTTTAAAAAACTTCATAGTTGTCTTCATAGTTTAGAAAATTGCAGATACAATGTCCATTTTATCTTGGCATGTAAGTCTTTGTGGAGAGATGTTATTGCTTTTTCATAGCAGGGCATCCCATTTCACCTCTATTTGTTCATCAGCAGCTCAACACAGAGTCACAACATTTCACATATAGAGAGCCAACCGTGTTCTAGTTAGACTGATAATAGAGTTTCAAGGAAAAATATTTTTGTTAGGTTGTATTCAACATATCTGAGCCAGAGTCCATGCTGCAGGCTGAACGGGGGCCCTACAGTAAGAAGATACCATGACACTTAATATAAAGTCTCTGAAAGAAGTGCAAGTCACAGTTGATATCCAATATAGTGTATTCACTACATTACTTTTTTGTGTAAAAGGATACAGTATGTTAGACTATGAGGGTCCTAAATATCTATAAATAGAATAGAATTTTGGTAATTATGGAAAGAACTCACAATTTTGACCGATTAAACACACCTTATCAGGTTACCACACAAAAAGACTTGCCTACAAACTGTAATAACAGACTTTCTGCAGCTTATATGAAAAATTACTGGTGCCTGTTGTTCACAGTGTGTCTACGCATGACTGTTAGTGAGGGTATGTGGGGGAGCCTTTGTTCTCGAAGGCTCTCTGTGGGCAGACTGTCTGTGCACATTCTAACACCTGCACAAAGCCATCTGTCTGCTCTAACAGGATTGCGGCGACATATCATCAATTTGAGAAGGCAAAGCAGGCTCGCGTCAGGACCAGCAGCTGACAACTGCCAGCAGAACATGGACAATGCCCAGCGAGAATTTACAAAAAAGCAGCCCCGTTCGGCTACAAGCCTGCTCTAAGTGGGCACCCATGGTTCTGCTTACGTTCGCACCTCACAGTGACAGTTTATACCTCAGGCGCCAGAGTTTTCTGTAGGACTGGCATATGTCAGGGTTGGAGCGAGGCCAGCAGGCTAGAGGTGAGATAGGTGAGGTGTGGGAGGTGATGGGACAGACACTCCTCGACACACTCTACAGCCAAAAGGTGCGAGAGGAGGCTGTCGGTATATCATGTAAGTTATTATAGAGTCAAAAGGGAACAGAGCTGTTGCCTTTTGAACGAGCCTCGACACATTTCACTCCTTGTCTTGCTGGGAAAAAGCTGGGAAAAAAAAGAAAAGGCACACTCAAAGACCATGGCTGACGGTGGTTGCTTCTGAGGGTTTAGTATTCTACAGGAGTTGCTAAGAACATGATGTTGCCTGTAAAACCGTCAGGGGAGAGATGTTTAGGATATTAAGCTTTAAAAAGAACAAGACATAGTGCTGCATGTAAATATTCCCAAGGAGTGTCCAGCTAAGTCTCTACATCTGTTCCATTTGATAGGCGCAAAAAAGGCTTGGTCCCTCTGGAAAAAATCAAAGTGCCATAATGATAAAATGTGCCATCTTTAGACCTAGCAGGCTCTTTAGACACAGCAGGATCAGAGTTTAAAAAGTTAAATTCACTCATTATTGCAAAAAATGAAACATACAATTTTCAGCAACCATCTGAGCTAGTGACATTTTATTAACCCTCTTTAGTGGCTGCAGACAAACGTAATTGAAGTGGATTCTGACACGAAACCAAATAATACAGTGATCTTTCACATGAACTACATTTAAATCGTCAAAACATGATGTTTCATTTTTTCATCAAAGTATTCCATTTGTACTAAACAGTTCCACACATATATATACACATCTTGACAGATGAGTCTTACAGGATTTCAGCTTACTGAGACAGCTGCAATGACATAGAAGTAAACAGAGCCTACTTACACCTTGCACTAATAGATGCTTCATGTCTGGATCATGTCTGGCTCGATTCCATTCCCAGAATTCATTAAAACGTATCCTCAGATTGAGAAGACGTTCTATTGTCCTTTCCCCACATAAAAAGCAAATCAACACACGCGTCATTTCCACTTTACTTTTGTTCATTTTTTCCCTCAATATTTTCAATATTCTTAATTACTTCTTTCCACGATTCAAGTTAATAAGCTTGGCTTGGATGTTTTCAATGGAGTGAAAAAAGACTCAGTTTGGGGCTTTAACTGCGCATATCCTTCAGCATTCGTTTCATTGTTTATCCTCTAACCCTGCTAATCAGCACTCCGCAGACACATTTCCATGATTGTATATGAACACTGAAAATGCCCTGCATTTACACTTGTTTAAATGTGTTCACAGGCTGTTTGACTACCTCCGAAAGTGGTGTGAGGGAGCTGATCAAAGTCTGATAATAATGCACACTGGGGATGTTTACAGCACACAATCAAGAGAAATCCAAAAAATCATTTTATCTGGTTTACTGAACATGTTTACATTCCGTACAGAAGTTTTAACAGCCTTTCAGTAAAGTCTAAGAACCTAATTTACTCGTTAGACCTTAACTGATTTGTTAGGACCAGTTAGGCAGTTCAAGAGTTGTCAATGATCAGCTGATAATTTCAGAATGCAATTAATTCTTTGACTCTGCAAACATGCTCAGCAACTCTGGGCTCCTCTAAGCAGCTGGCTGAGGAACTGAAAATTAAGTCAACTGATGTCTACAAAGCAAACAAAGTCTATTTGAAGACTGTAAAGTGCTTTCAGATGGCAGATAATGAGAACTATGCAAGTCGAGGCAAAATCTGGAAGACCAAGTGTGCGTCCATAAGAGCTCCCTAGTTCAATAGTCAGGGTACTCCTGCCCATGGAATCAGCCTTTTTCTAGTGCGTCTCATTGTAAAAACCAGTGAGCAGCGACTGGTCAGTATGCTGCCTGACCGGAAATAGCACTACATCTTTTAGCTCTAATTGCAAAAAGTGGAAGACAAAAGCTTCATGTTATCCAATTTGCCTCATCACCTGGAAGAAAGAATAAAATGTGGATTTTTCACACTTGTGAATACAAAAGCCTACCAGTCATAAGGGTTTTAGTCTAGCCAGACACTTTATCACAGTTTATCATTCTTTATCGGTTTCTTTACTAACTGAAATGCTCACAGCAATTTATTAGTTAATCAGTTGCATTTATTCCTGATTTAACTTTAGTCATACACTGTGATGTTAATGTTTGCCACATTACATAAAACATCACTTGCTATATCTAGTGTAATAACATAATGCACAAAATATTGCACTTCTCTTCATTCTACGAATAAAGCATGACATTAAAGTATCCTGACCTGGTAATAGGTTACAGCTAACAGGAAACTAGGTCCTTTTAGAAATATTCAGTGACTAAATTGAAATCTTTACTGAAAAGACCAGCTGTAACGTCTATTCAGTCATTAGTTGTTTTTTAGCTACAGCTGCAAAAAAAATCGATTTTTTTTATTATCTGTATAGGTTGTTACATATTTTTTTGCATAAAAATTCAAGAAAATATGTCATTTTGTCAATGGTGCCCATATAGTCACAATTTCAGTGCCTGTTTTGAGCTGACAGCTCTGTTGATTTCTGTCTCTTGCTTGTTTTCATATGAAAAAGGTGGGATTTATTTTAAAAATAAAATAGATCTCTAAAACATCTCCCATTATGTTATGGTAAAACACTTTGTGATCAATAAGCCTTTTAATGAGTGTTCTAGAATTATTTTGGGAGAAGAAATCTAAGCTACAAAATAAGACCATTTTTATTCATCATCGTTATGAGTCATGAATAGATTTACATATTTTCATCCATTTAGCCTACAGCAAATTTGCCAGCCACTCACATTAACAAGAGGCCAAGTGTTGGAGTGGAAAGTGTGGCAAAAAACAACATTGTCCACTTTCTGCTGCCAGTAAGCACATGCATCACTGAAGCCTTCTAAAGGATACACACATCCAAAAGAAACAACCAAAGTTCATTATTTCAAAAACTTTAGAGGATTCCAGTCTAAATTTAACAGCTTTGAAAGAGGCGTAAGACAGCAGCCAATCAGAACAAAGCTAATTTACATATGGCAGTCATAAAGATACAGTAACAAAATGAGTCATTCTATCTCTTTGTTGCAGTGAATTACAAAAAATGTTTTGTATTGATGCCTCAGTTAAATTTAAAGAGTAGAATATGATTCTTTTAATATATTCAGTATAAGGGTTTATAATTTTCATCACTGACCAAATCCACACCTAGATAATTCTACGTTGATCTTGAGCTGAAAAAGTGTGTTAGAGCAGGAAAAGTAAAACTAAATTAAATAAAGTGTGTGCAGTGCGAGAGCTCCATAAGCCTGAGCAGTAATTCACGATACATTATAAATGCACTGATGTTCATTCTACCCCAGGAACAGATGTGTTTGTTCAGATATGCCCTTGGACTCAGCCCCCCAGCTCTCTAGCCCACTTGATGAGGGGTGCCTGATGAGTTACTGAGGAGATTTCTGGAAAGAAAACTGTGTTATTCACAAATCACAGTCATCTTT
Organism: Pygocentrus nattereri; assembly: GCF_015220715.1. NCBI lineage: Eukaryota > Metazoa > Chordata > Actinopteri > Characiformes > Serrasalmidae > Pygocentrus > Pygocentrus nattereri. Next base: position 21,726,745 of record NC_051236.1, read on the forward strand.
CAAATACATTCAACTAAATGTATAGCACATAATCTGTGGAGCCAAGGTCATTAAACATGGCAGAAATTAGCACTTAACCAAAGTAGGTAAAATTCATTTATGCAACATATACGCGAGCAGAATTATGACCAATCATAACTAATTACCACAAATGTGCCTGTGCTTATTTGATTTCAGTTAATGCCATTATCATATTCTCATGAAGAGATTAAATCCAATGCAAGACTATTAGTAGCTCAATCTTCTGACCCAGTTCTTGCTTGATCTTTGCTGCTGAATGAGATCATCTCCATTAGTGCTTATTATTTTCATCTGGGGCACAAGGATTGATTGAACAAATTTCTAATAGCATGTGGTCAGCGCTACTCACCATATGCAATTAGTATTGATTCGCTGGGGTGGGATGGGACAATGAAAAATAAGATTTACTCCAAACGACCAGCAATATTCCATTAGCATCAAAGAGCACAGAGGGAATTTAATGCTTCTTGTCTTTCTTTGAAAGAACATTTCTTTCATGCTTTCTGGATGGCAGATTAATATTTCATGCAGGCTCAGTGTTATTGTTGTACAGAGCCTGCGGGGTTTAAATAAAACCCCCAATCAGAATTTGATTTTTAACTGGCAGGGTGGTCAGGAATTGCAACAACAGAAGATTTTAAAACAGCAGTATCATAAGATTGCAATTACAATTCCATATAAAGTATTTCTGGGGAGACGTCCAGAAGGAAAGTCTTGTGTTTCATCTTACACAATGCAACTTTACACTTTCCTGAAAAAAACTCGATATAACAAAGCTCAAAAAGCCAAAGCAGTTTCCTGTGTGGGGGGAAACGTCTCTCAGACTGATAAGAAGTTGATATATTCAATTAACTTTACATTCTTATCGATTTAACCAGAAAGGAGCATTCCAGACAGTAATAAGTCAAGTCCACTAACGGTTTACAACAGGAGATGCTAGGCTAATGTTGCTAACAAACACTGGACTTAGTCTCTCACCAATCTCATCTCAGCAAATACAAGCCCAAAAACACCTCTCAACCCATTCAAAACACAACCAGATCTTCATTTGCTTTGCACAGCCACATGGATGTGGTTTAAAATAGTAAACTTCTCCACACAGGTGTGTGGTAAGATATTTTGAGTAACCAGAACCACTTTTTCTTCAGCACAATATGTGACATCATTCCACACAAGATGACCAAATATCGGGCTACAGGAATTTCTAAATGCACAGATGCATAATAAGGCAACTTAGAAAAGCTAAGCTGGTGTACTCGGAAAGTCAAAACACTACGATTTCGAAAAACACATTTTTCTGCTGTATATGTTTGAATATAAGTACTTACATGAATGCTGGACCCACCGGTGACTCGCCAGACCTACCTGTGACTATGAAGGGAATTGTGTGTACAAATGCCAGGTGATGCCAACCGATGGAAGTGTCCCCTGCTGCGTGGAGTGGGAGCAACTGGTTTGAAAAAATAAAAATAGGCATTTAAGGTAAGATGTGTTTATTTCTACAGTCAAACTGAATAAAGCCACACCTATCAAGCATGTTAGACACATTTGACATGACAGTGGTGAGTTAAGTGAGCACAAAACAAACAGCAAAGATGGAGACGTAAACAAAGCTGACCTCAGATTCACATTTTATCCACAGGAATTTACTGGAAACAGCTGCAGATTTAACTCGTTTGCAGCTTTTTTTTTTATAATCGTCAAGTGAAAAAGGATCACTACATACACTGCATGATACGTTTACTGTACAGCACCCTTGCAACTTTGTGGGAACAGTTTGTATGTTTCTGCGTCATTAAGGAATCAGTGCTAATATACGGGAGTACATATAGATTTCTTTGTTTATACAAAATAGAATGCAACACCTCGTTTTTGTAGCTTTGCCATCATTCAAGATGCAATTTCTAGCTACCCTGCCTTACAGAGATGATCTCTCGCTCTCCCTTAACAAGTGTACCTCCTTTGCCATCAGTCTTGTGAGGAGGACCACTGGCCAATCAGAAGCCTGGCAGGTGTAAATCTTGGGAAGAATCTTATCTTTAAAAGATCTACAAGGTGGCTGAAAAGAGAGAGGGCATATCACATGTGTGCTGTGTTTTAGTTTGTGATTTTTATCTCGTGTTGGGAGTGTGCTTTTGTTTCAGGTATTTTTGTAAAAAAAGGCCGTCAAGCTGAAGAAAGAGGCCTTTAGGAACTGGATGGCCCGAAGGACTCCCGACACAGTAGATAGGTACCAACAGGCAAAAAAGGTTGCAGCCGCAACGGTGGCAGAAGTAAAATCCAGGGCGTGGGAGGAGTCTGGTGAAGCCATGAAAAAGAATTTTGGTCGGCTTCAAGGAGAGCCAAGTGGAAGGAGCACTTTGAAGAACTTCTTAATCCAGGAGACATGCCTTCCTTATGTGAGTTTGCCAACCCAGTCTACATGTGTTTTGTGGATTTGGAGAAGGCTTACGACCGTGCTCCCCGAGATATCCTGTGGGAGGTCCTCCGGGAGCACGGGGTGCCGGGGATACTACTCCGGGCCATTTGATCTCTATACTCCCGAAGTGAGAGCTGTGTTCGTATACGTGGCATTAAGTCGGACCCATTCAGTGTTAGCATTGGACTTCAGCAAGGTTGTGCCCTGTCTCCACTCGTGTTCATGATATTCATGGACAGGGCGTCAAGGCGTAGCCAAGGTCAGGAGGGCATTAAGTGTGGAGGCCGGAGGGTAATGTCGCTGCTATTTGCAGACAATGTTGTTCTTTTGGCTGGATCACATGGATGCCTCCAGCGCTCACTGGAGCAGTTTGCAGTTGAGCGTGAAGTGGTTGGTATGCGGATCAGCACCTCCAAGTCTGAGTCAATGGTCTTAGCCTGGAAAAAGATGGCATGCCCATTCCATGTAAAGGGAAAGAACTTGCCCCAGATGGAGGAGTTTAGAGTACTGTTCACAAGTGATGGGAAGAGGGAACGTGAGATCGGCCCCAGGCTGGGACAGGTGGCAGCAGTAACGCGGTCACTATACCAGACTGTAGTGGTGAAGAGGGAGCTGAGCCATAAGGTGAAGCTCTCTGTTTACTGGTTGGTGTACATCCTGACCCTCACCTATGGTCATGAGCTGTGGGTAATGACCAAAAGAATGAGATCGCAAATACAAGCATTGGAAATGAGCTTTCTTTGCAGGGTGGTGGGCTACACTCTATTCGATAGGGTGAGGAGCTCGGCCATCTGGGAGGAGCTCAGAGTAGAGCCGCTACTCCTCCGCGTTGCGAGGAGCCAGCTGAGGTGGTTTGGGCATCTGATGCAGATGCACCCTGGACGCCTTCTGGTGGGGGTGTACCAGGCACGGCCTACCAGGATAAGACTCCGGGGTCGTCCTAGGACCCACTGGAGGGATTACATCTCCAAGTTGGCCTGGGAGCGGCTTGAGGTCCCTGGGAATGAGCTGGAGGAAGTTGCAGGGGACAGGGTCATCTGGGATTCTCTGGTCTCCCAACTGCTCATGATTATTAAGATTAAGATTAAGTGACCCTTATTAGTCCCACAATGGGGAAATTTCACCTCCGCATTTAACCCATCCGTGAAGTGAAACACCACATACACACTAGCGAGCATGGGGATCGAACCTGCGACCTTCTGGTCACGAGGCTGGATCCCTAACCTCCAGCCCATGACTGCCCCAATATAACCAAAAACAAAAAAGGTGACTGAAATTACTGAAAAGAAACATTGATTAGCAACTAAAAGTTCTATATACCAAATTATGTTCAATTTTATTTACCACTCATAACTGGCCCAAGTTCAAACAAACATAAATGTCATCACCAAGGCTAGATTTGGTGCACTGTCCATCAGTGGCTCTTGAAATCCATCGCCACATCTTTTTCTATAATTGTGCACACTCATGTGTGACCTTGTTCTCTGAGAACACAGACAAAATAGTTCTATTGTTGCTTGCAGTTGTCCGCTTGCTATATGGCATGTTGCTATAACTGGGGTCATAATCTTGAAAAGAGATCGAAAATCACTTTTGTTGCATGCTTGCTTTTTGTAGTAGGCCTATCTAGCGAAACCAATTGCCTTCAGCACCCTTAAATATACAGTTCAAATACATTCATCAACATGACTGACAAACTCAACTACAGAAATAATACAAGAAATGTTTATTGGAAATGAAATCCAATAATATTAAACGACTGTTTCTTTAACCTACAGCATTGGCCAAACATTTGTCTGTCAGTTACCAATTAGTTAATCATTTGAAATGTGAGACGTGGTAATAGTCAACAAATGTTTAGTTTTGTTAGAAATGTTCTTTACATATGAAAACAAATGCAAGAAATATTAAACAATGTTTAAAAATGCAGTATTGCTTTAAAGGGTGGAAAGCTTTCAAAGAGATGTCCATCTTTAACAACACATAAATAAAAAGTCTGTCTCCAGATGATTAAGCTAACAACATGCGTAACGGAATTTGGGTTCATTTTTCAACCTTTCACATTGCTGCCACATTATCACTCATCTTTCTGTCGTTGTGCATATAATGTGGAATGTGGGTTTATACAGAGATATGCTGTGCATGACAATTAGTCTCTTCCCTCTAATCAAACGCCGATGTTACAAAGAAAGCTGACTGGGCTGGCTTCCCTGCATATGATGAAACAATATGGCATCAAACATAAAGAACATTTAAAGATTGAAGGTTTAAAGTCAATTTTCAATAACACTGATACATTCTTTCTGAAATGGTAAGATATATCCACAAATATTCACATCCATCATGTCTCCACTGCTCTTTACATATCTTTCTATTAATGAATTTTACCTTTGTTTTTTAGATAAACTAAGAAACCAACACACTTTCTGGGCATGTTTATATTTGTAGCTTGGTTCCCTTGGTCCAGACAAAGGCAGAAAAACACACATTGCTGTACTTAGTGTTCATGCTGACTGAATGTTTGACATTGAAAAGATGCAAATAAAAGTCTTATGGACTTTTAGATTATGTGATATTGTTTATTATTGACCATACCTGGGATGATATCCATTTAGTAAAAATAAAATGAAGCTTGCACATCTTTGCTTTATCTATTTCAAAGTGGAATGTTGCAGCGTCCCAAAGACAAAAACATACACAAATGAAGAAGGTAGGTAGGTTTCAAACTGAGGTTTTTAAAAAGTATTCTGCAATATGTTAGTAAAATACTTAATTTTGAAAAGAGAAAAAAGAATTTAATGTATATGACGTATAATAACTAATAGTAGTATATAAATGTTTGTTCTCTCAGTAAGTGAAGGACATGGAGTTAAGTGCATCTTTCTTAGGCCAAATCAAACGTCCTCAAGGGTTTTCATAGAGCCAAATCTGCCAAAGGTGAACATGCCCTTACTGCAAGACTACTGCTTAGGAATAGTACTGAGCAGTACAGCAGTTCATCCAGGATCACCAGCAGAAATTCTTCGTCAGGTAGGAGTTTTGTCAAAACTGTTATAAATGGTATGCCACAAAAAGTGACACACAAGCAGTGCAAACCATGGCTGAGTAAAGGATGTTTCAGGCAGGCTTCAAAGGAAAATGAAAACACAGCAGTCTCTCCATCAGTCCAGTCCCCTGCATATGATATAGTCCATTTTGTTTTCAAGGCAACGGACATAAAGGAACTGCTGGTCTTCTGGGGTTAGCCTTAGCCTAACGAACATCAGAGCGATTGCTTCGCTTCCTATCGTAATGCTTGAGGAGCCACTTGACTCGGTCAGTTGCATCAGACGAGGCTGTGATGATAAGCTGTGGACCAGTTGGTACTGAAGCGCGAAGCGTGAATCCAGCAGTGTCTGACAGTTGAATGCCAAGTCTTTGGGATGCATATATGAGATAAATGGGTAACACTTTATTTGAAGGCTACCTACATAAGGGCTTCATAACACATTCATAAGCACTGAGTAATGTGTTTATGAAGCACTACTTGAACATTTCATTAAGTGCTTATGTCAGTTCTCGCAACCTGACATAAGATGTTTTATGAAATAAATGACATTGTACTGACATAATAAGAATAAACTGTGAACATATTTACAGCACTAAACATTTAAAACACTATACATAACTATATATGGCAGCATTCTTAAGACGACATTGTATTAATATCAGGTGAAATATGCCTGGAAACCACCCCCTCTTCCCTCCATGGCATAGATAAGATGATTGATGCAATTATGTATAGGGTTTAAATATGTTTAGTGCTGTAAATATGTTCACCGTTTATTCTTATTATATCAGTACAATGTCATGTATTTCATAAAAAATCTTATGTCAGGTTGCGAGAACCGACATAAGCACTTAATAAATGTTCAAGTAGTGCTTCATAAACACATTATTCAGTGCTTATGAATGTGTTATGAAGCCCTTATGTAGGTAGCCTTCAAATAAAGTGTTACCGATAAATGCCTTGAGAAACTGGAAGAAGCTGAAGTTGGCTTCTTATTCGAATTTCCTGTTCCACCTTAAATAGTGTGCAGTTACATTCAGGCATCTGTACAGTTGCCAGAATGTAACAGCTGCTCCATTTAAGGTGGAATGGAAATTCTGAACTAAAAAAGCTGTTGACTAATGAAGCAGTTTCAGCAATGCAAACATTCAGATGTGAAACAACATTTAGTACCATTGCTGGGTTAGAAAGCTACATTCTTTTTGCTATTCTACAATGTAAACATTTCATTTATTTAAAAAAAGGAAAGTACATCCCAGAAATAATTACACTACTGTTAACCTACAAAAATGGGTTAACTGAAGCATCTAAAATGGTTGTATTTCTGTGTGTGTGTGTGTGTGTGTGTGTGTGTATACATATTTTTAGTCATACAACCCACAACTTCCAAGTCTATGCAACTGCTACATGTAATGTCTACCCATATCCACAAGAGGGCAGACCTGCTTCAGAAATCAAACTGACTGCAAAGACTCAGCAAGCTCCATGTCAGCTCCCCACACACCACTCTAACAGTGTGTAAGACATAACCACAAAAAAGTTTTTTTGTTTGTTTTTTTTATGTTGTTTGGTTTTTTTTTAAAAGATTTTTTATTTCTTGTTTACAGCACTGAAGAGTCTAATGACTTTGCTGAGGTTATTGCTGGCAATTATAGCACCTCTTCTCTATTCCTTACCCACTAATGTTGAGCAGAAACTTGTAAAAGGCCCTTCTGTGAATTAAAAAAATAATAAATTGGATACTAAGCAATGAACGCAGTGATGGATACTTACAGATAACTGAACCCAAAGTTACAAGAGTGTTGCATTCTCAAGAGAGATGATTCACCTTCATCTATAACGGAAGGGAGGAAGTACTTTAACGGAGGATGAATCATAATTACAAAACCAATGTCAGACAAATAAATAATTGAATAAATGCTTGGAACAGATTTCTGAACTACAGTCATACCACACTTCTCTCTGGTGTCTTCATTCAAACCAATGTGACGGTAGCATTTCAAACAAATACCACAGCTTTTGTGTGTCTAAAATGATTAAAATCTCCCATGCCCTGGAAGCGATAGCTAATTACAGTTATCCTGTTGTTTCTCTCTTGACGATACTTGATAGTTGTCAGGACAACATATCTTGGTCATATTTCTGTGGAAAGTTTTCTTGAGGGAATGGTGGATCTGAAAGGATAAGCAGTGAGAGAATTATGTACAGTCATGCCTTACACATAATTCTCCATTAAGATCTATGCTCATTATGTGGTCTGTGGGTGTGCAAGTGTCATAGCTCATTACACGTCGGTACAGAAGGTAGCCCTGGGAGAGAGTCTACATGCACACTCAGTATCCACATTCTGTTCACAAGCACCAAACTGGCCATTCTCTTCAGTCTATTTCAAATATACTGGATAGGTGAACGACACTATTCAGCTGCATTTGCTGATCATAGTAGTTAAAAGCCTTTTCTGCTATCTATTCTATCAAGTAATGTGGACAAAATTGGGCCAAACCCCTTTACCTTTTATAGGGGTATCTTTACTGGCCTTAAGGGGAAATACACCCATTTTCCAAAAATTCTGCACAATTCATGCGTTGAAAAGTAAACAAAGTCATCCAGAGTGGTTTGATTTTTGGGAAACTTACCAACTCAGTTTTCTTTACAGGGGCTGTAATAGGAACCAGGGTGTCACACTGTCTTCAACATAAATAGAGACATTTAATTTAGTATTAAAACAAGTAGTGAACTTAAACGTGTCTTCAAAGTTATTATATGTAAAGTTGATTATGGTAAAATAGTTGAAAATTAGAATAAATACATTTGTTAAGGGAGTACTTTGTTTTACAACACCCAGCATGAATGGATATAAAGAAATACAATTCCAAAAAAGTTGGGACGCTGTGTAAATTGTAAATAGATGTAAATAAAAAAACAGAATGCATTGATTTGTAAATCAAATCAAATCAAATCTCATAGACCCATATTTTATTCACAATAGAACTTAGAACACATATCAGATGTGAGACATTTTACCATTTCACGAAAAAATATTAAATAATTTAGGATGTGATGGCAGCAACGCATCTCAAAAAAGTTGGGACAGGGGCAACAAAAAGGAAATGGTGGCAATTAGCAACTAACTCTCACGACTGGGTATAAAAAAATGTTTTAGAGAGTCTGTCAGAAGCAAAGATGGGTAGAGGATCACCAATCTGCACAAAATGTGTCTAAAAAATGTGGAACAATTTCAGAACAATGTTCTTCAAATGTAAAATTGCAAAGACGGTGAATATCCCACCATGTACAGGACATAATATCATCAAAAGATTCAGACAATCTGGAGAAATCCTTGTACGCAAGGGACAAGGCCATATTCGGGCCCTCAGGCGGCACTGCATTGAAAACAGGCATGACTCTGTACTGGAAATCACTGCACAGGCTCAGGAACACTTCCAGAAATCATTGTGAACACAGATCGCCGTGAAATCCACAAATGCAAGTTGTATCATGCAGTGAAGAAGCCATATGTCAATACGATCCAGAAACACCACCATCTTCTCTGGGCCGAAGCTCATTTAAAATGGACTGAGGCAAAACAGAAAACTGTTCTATGATCAGATGAATCAAAATTTTAAGTTCTTTTAAAGGACGCCATGTCCTGCGGACTCCGAAGGAGAGGGACCATCCAGCTTGTTATCAGCACACAGTTCAAAAGCCTGCATCTCTGATGGTATGGGGTAGCATTAGTGCCTATGCAGCTTACACATCTGGAAAGGCACCATCAACGCTGAAGAGTATGTAAAGGTGTTAAAACAACATATGCTCCTATCCAGACTACATCAGGAAAGGCTTTGCCTATTTCAGCAAGACAATGCCAAATCACATACTGCATCCCTCACAACAGCACAGCTTCGCAGAAGAAGTGTCCAGGTGCTGAATTGACCTGCCTGCAGTCCAGACCTTTCACCAATAGAAAACATTTGGTGATTCATGAAATGCAAAATCCAGCAAAGAAGACCCAGGACTGTTGAGCAGCTATTGTGAATAAAATATGAGTCTTGCAAATGATTGCATTCTGTTTTTATTTACATTTTACACAGCGTCCCAACTTTTTTGGAATTGGGGTTGTACATTGTAGCCCAAAAGCTTGTCAAAACTATCATAAAACAATGTCTCTGGCATAAGGCAGTGTACCCATAACTACTTAATAAAAAAGCTTTCAGAGGCATTTCAGTCTTCAGACATCTGGTTCCTATCAGCCATTGCACCAGTTTTGACTCTGAAAGTTCCTCTAGAGCAGAGCATCTCATCAAATCACTCTGAATGACTTTTACAATTCTATTATTCCATTACTGAGAACTTTTGGGAAAAAATGGTGGAATTCCCCTTTAACTGACTACGCCATTGTTTTTTCAAGATCTATCTGTAGCCTATGATTGATTTAGCATGAGCACTAACTTAGCAGAGTTTCACAGTACTAAGAAAATAATTGTAAACCTGATGACTCAACATGTTTATAAGAAGCCATTGGGCAGTTGCTGAATTTACACCACTAAACGTTTATGTGAAAGATTTTTATAGAACACTTAACACACATTATGCTGTAAATCTATATAATTCATGTTTTCAAAGATAGGACTTGTTTTTCCAATGGGTTTTTAAATTCCTATAATCTGTGGCGATACATTACCATTGCAGTGATGTGGGTGGGGATTTGCAGGTCTGATCATGAGTTTTTTTAGGGGGGAAGGTTGCATCACCATATATTGCCCTTCCTCCCTTAAATCAAATTGCTACTCAAACAGAAAAAATGAAACACAGCTCATAAGAGAAACAAATATCTCTTCCTTTCTATCTTTTCTCTCTTCCCTGGCTCAGAGTAGCAATAATTACCAAGATAACATTCATATGCTCATCATTTCTGGCATTTAAGCTTTTGGTTTCAATAAGCTGGCAATGTTCAGATGTGGATAAGTGTAGTTTAAGCTGTGTCCACATGCTCCTAATCCTCAAGTCCAAATAAAGGTCCTCACCACATTTATCTCCGAAACTCATGAGAAGTGCCTTGATTCAGCAATACAGCTGAGGGTTTAAGAGTGTGTTTGTGGCCCATGATGCTTAGCAATACGGTTTACAGATATGGCTGCTAATTAATCTGATATACTGATGTCATATTTTACTGAGAGTGTTTTCATGTGTGTTTCAGGTTATTTATTCATCAGAATTTAGTTGTAAATTGGAGCAGTCATAGTAGCATCACTACTAGCTGTTGCATGCAACATAATTTAGGTGCAAGTTCTTGTGATGCAGTTAAGAAAAAAGTTGCACAAAACACATTAAATTTGCAACTTGGATTTTTTAATACTTTTTTGTTTTGCTATATAGGTCATCTGCAACTTTTATTTACATTTGCACTTTTAACAAACAAAAAGGAATAAATGGTGGCATAAGTGGCCGTTTAAACAACTGTTACCATAGGCTGGCTAGTTAAGTTAGCTGGTTACAGACACAGAAGCTTAGAGCTTTTTTTGTCTATTAATCTTGTAAAATCGATTTTTCAAAACTATCACTTTATACATTATCAGGATTTTAAATGGCTGTTTCATGAAACTTCATTCTCAAAGTTGACAGCTGGCTTTAATGACCAAAAGGCTATTATTACGTATTTTATGAGGCATTTTTTATGTTAGTCTACTTGCTCTATTTGAATTTTTGGGAGGGACATTTTATCCATGATAAATTACATCCATGCTCTAACAACAGGCTTGGTGTCCATCTGACATTGTTGACAATTACAATTGCCCCCAGTCTGTCTTCACAAGAGACTGAATTGGTTTACAAATCTCCACTGGATCCCAACCACATTTATCCCAAAAAAAGTCCCCAAACGTTCTCATTACCAGAACATATTTAGCCCTGCAAGACTAAGGAAGACGCAGAGCTATCAACGTGGTCTAATACATACATAAATAATATATGTCCTCAGCACCAAGCCAAAGCATGAAGTCATCTTAGTACAGTCAAATTATTAACACATTAGTATTTCCAATAAACCTGGAACGGTCAAATTATTAGCACCCTTCTGTACTACCATGCTTTCTGCAGGCTACATGTTATAGCTGAGCAGTTTAAAAAGACTGCAAGACAGAAGTCCAGCACAAAGTGCTTCAAGCACAGACTGCTTCTACGGTTTATCTTTGATAATTCTTTAGTACAACAAAGCTGGATTTCAGGCATTCACATGGGGCTTTAGATGAAAGGTCTTCATTCATCAGGGTCCAGATATAAAAACCACATGTTGCATGCAGAATGCTTTCATAAAGATGACCTGTACTACAACAGACATTCAATTATAAGTAGGATGTGGTCTGTTAAAATCACATGATTTACACATCTGACTTTTTGATTAAAGTATTCATTGTGATTCACTGTCACCAAACAAAAAATGTAAAAAATAAAAGTCTTTTTAACCCTTAAATGGCCAGGGCCTGCCAGAATGCCCAGTTTTATTACGCACTTCAATAACCTAAAAATAATTCAGCCAGTTTGACTGAAATCCTTATATTTACTGAATGATAAGGCTGGGATTTTAGGGGGTTGATAAGCAATTTTAATGTCAACTTGCTTCACTACAATCACAAGTCCAAGACATACCATGGTCTTTATTAGCTAATGAATTAGGAGTGTATATCTCGACAAGAGTCGCTAAGCTATTGCCTCTTCTATTTTAACAGATTCTATACCTGGATTCCTGGTTCCAGTCTTGGACGGCCAGAGTCCAGTGCAATTCGGTTATTTTCTTGCTTCTACACACCAAATAAACATGGCAGTTAACTAATGAGTTAGTGAATAAGTCAGATTTAAAGTTCTGATGGCATTCTTTTGCTCCAATACCTTTAGGTTTTCTTTTTGATCTTTACAGACAACGTAGGTATTATATCAGACCATCAACCATATTTTGCATTAGGGATGCACAATGATACTGGAATAATATCAGTATTACATCATGTGTCTGCTTTTAAAGAAGTAATAGACACTGACATCAGACAGACATTTAGATTTGACTATGTATCTATCCATTGTTTGTCCAGTGATACTGTAATGTTGTGGCAACTGAAAGTAGATGATCACATTGCGTCACTGGAAGAAGATCCAACATTTGTAGAGGAACAATCTGTCAGAGCAAAACAGGCTGCCTCAAAAAGGAAAGGTATTATGGTGAGTCTCTCTTGGATGTCACAAATCCCCATACAAGACATCTACACTCCCTCCCATTTCCTGGAAGCCATGCAAGGAACTCCCACAAATTACAGTCAATATTTAGAAGCACAGATAAGACTAGATTTGGGGGTTTCCCTGAGCAAAGTACACAGAATGTCTCTTATTTTATTTTCATTCCCCACACATGGAGTATGTGGGTGTAGAGATGGGTATTTTCTTTAGACCCTCATATTACTCATGCCGGGGTCTCAGAATCCCACCTTACAGAACATTATATAGATACTAACTGACTGCACTAAATGCCACAGTCAAGGCTATTGTTGCATCTCAGTGCTTGAACTAATTTCAGTGGGAGTAAATATGTGTCTTAGGTGTAACCCTAAATTAAAGTAGAGAGTAGGAGGAGGTTAAACACTGTGATCAATGGGCTAATAGAAGCAAGAGAGTCGTGATAGGGGAGCACAGTGTTGCGTAACAGGTGCTGCTGCTTTATGTAGGGTGTCACATGTGCAGCTGGATTAGACTAGCTGGAGTATTAGACCATTGGGCTCATGACATTCAAACCATGTGGGGTTTTTTAATAATAAAGGGAGCTGCTGTGAGTCCATTGTACCATTTTGAACAAAAGCTGTTATGGATTCATCTCTCCACATGATCGATGAGATTTCTACTGTTACCCTGTTTCAAAAAGATATTCAGCCCTACTAAAGCCGACCAATGTGGCTCTTCTAGTGAAGAGGAAAACAGTAGATGTGTGTATGGCTACTCTAGTCCTCAGAGCTGGGTGCCAGTATTTAAATTACAAAATCACTTCATTAGAGGAAGACATAGAAAATGTACAGATGAAACATTTTCTGTTTTAACAGTAAAAATGTATAAACTTAACTACTCCAAAAACATTGGTTTTGATGGATTAAGTTGGAGGTCTTGGTGGACAAACAATGCCCTCCAGCTTAATACATTGAAAACAACAGAGATCATTGTGGCTCATGGGAAGAAACAGAATGCAAAACTCCAGTTCAGGTTTTGGGAGAGCCCATATCTGTTGTAAATGTGTGTCACGCTGGTCTGAACGGATCAGACATAGCAGCGCTGCTGGACTTCTTAAACAACTCAGTAGACTGAAAAAAGTCCACCAAACAAAAATATCCAGCCAGCAGCATCCTGTGGGCGGCATCCTGTGACCACTGATGGAGTAGAGGATGACCAACACAAACAGGGCAGCAGCAGATGAACTATCGTCTGTTATTTTACATCTATAAGGTGACTGACAAGGTAGGAGTGTCTAACAGAGTGGACAGTGAGTGGACACAGTGTTCAAAAACTCCAGCAGCACTGCTGCTTCTGATCCACTCATACCAGCACCACACACACTAACACACCACCACAACGTCAGTATTGCTGCGATGCTGAGAATGATCCACCACGCAAAAAGTACCTCTTCTGGGAGGGTCCATGGGTAAAGGGTAAAAGGGCTTAACAAAGCATGCAGAGAAACAGATGCACTAAAGTCTGTAACTGTAGAACTACAAAGGGCACCTATATAGTAAGAGGAGCTGATAAAATGGACAATGAGTGTAGAAACAAGGATAAGTCATAATGATATGCCTGATCAGTGTAAACTTCAAGGTATTGTCAGTAAATCTTTAAAGATAATTGAAAGATCACTTCCTTCCGCTGACTTTGTTTATATTCAGTGCACTCTTAAGCAAGCAAAGAGAATTATTACAGATATCTCTCATCCAGTGTGCCACACTTTCCAACCACTTCTGCTGGGAGAGAAGATCTTTAAAAAAACCTGATTTAAGAACAGCTTTTTTTCTATTGCAATAAGGTTACTAAACTCTACTGAGTAGAATATGTTATTATACTGTGTCCTTAATATTTCCAGTCTTTATAAAATGCAGACAAAACTACTAATTTAATTAATACATTATATATAATTAAAAAAATAATTGTTCATGCTTATCCTTTACTAAACATTGTATACTGTAGTGTACATTTACTGTATATGTAATGTATGTTCATGTGCATCAAGATATAATAGAGTTGAATTATATCTTGATGCACTGGATACAACCACCAACTTGCCATGTGGCAATAAAAGAATCAATCAACCCAAAAAACAAGTGCCTTAAGGTAAATCTAATCGATGTGACTGAAGTCAGAATTAACTAATCTAATTAAAGTTAGCTAGGTCCAAAAACACACAATTTAAGCTGGGTCAAAACACCTTTCACAGGTCAGACACACAGACTTATACACACACAGGCACCTTCGTATCTCCCATTGGTTTGACTGCATAACTTTAGACTATGGAAGGAAACCTACACAGACATGAGGAGAACTTGCAAACTCCACACATAAAGGACTCCAGTCAGACAGGCCCTTTTTGCTGTGGGGAGACAAACTAACATGTTGGCCTGAAGAGAGAAGACCACCTACAGAAGACGTTGAATTGTACTTGTTAGCTCTAGTGTTAGTTTATCACCTTATCTGAAGAACCAGCCTCTGTTATCCGATGCAGCACAAAGACCTACAAATTTCCCATGGCTATTACTGCATGCATTACATTAAGTGTACTAAACGAAACTGTCACTATACTGCAAGATATTTATCTAATTCAAACACGTTCCTTAAAACAAGCATACCTTTTGTCAATATAATGAGTTAATTTTACTTCATAAAATGACTGAAAACAAGTAAAAATGTCTTAAAGATAAACTAAACTTTATTTGAACTTTATTGAATTCCTGGTTCCAGTCTTGGACGGCCAGAGTCTAGTGCAATTTGGTTATTTTCTTGCTTCTACACACCAAATAAACATGGCAGTTAACTAATGAGTTAGTGAATAAGTCAGATTTAAAGTTCTGATGGCATTCTTTTGTTCCAATACCTTTAGGTTTTCTTTTTGTTCTTTACAGACAACGTAGGTATTATATCAGACCATTAACCATATTTTGTATTAGGGATGCACAATGATACTGGAATCATATCAGTATTACATGATGTTTCTGCTTTTAAAGAAGTAATAGACACTGACATCAGACAGACATTTAGATTTGACTTTATCACAAAATCATCACACAAAATGTCTAAAAGATAAACTAAACTTATAATATTCTTTTTACAATCTCAAATTGAGAAATGAATATATATATTGACTAAATTTGAGATGATTTCACTTGATATGACTAGCTGGCAAAACATTGTCATTTTACAGTATTCTAAGATGACTTGTGGATTTTGACTCAACATACTGTCCCAAAAATGTTAACACTACTGATTACTGATCAAACAGATTAAACATCAAACAGCTTCTTGCAGCCAATCAGGTCATGAATCCAGGTGAATTAATGGATGAACTCTATTTGTATTTGAGCAGGAGCAGACAAAGTGGTACTGCAGAAATAAGCTAATTATCGGGCTGAAAAACATAGAACTGACGTTACAACTGCTTCACAGTAATGACAAAAATCATCTCAGCCCGAGCTCAAGATGCAAGGGGCAAGCACCCCTTAATTTGATCTTGCTTTCTGGCCATGATTACTGAATCATCTGAATTGCAAAGCTGTACATACTTGCCTATAGAAGCAAAAATAGCTCACTTAATGTGTAACCGCAAAGTGATAGGACGTGATCCGATAATAATTTGCTTCATTTATGGCCATAAAGTGGATGCTTATTTTCCTTACACTTCAAATTCACTACATTGTTCTCTTAATAAACATTTGTACACATTCATCACAAATCAAGGCCTTGCGAGGGATAAATCAGCTTTGAAGCTGATTGAAGTGGGGGGCTGTTAGGTCTGATCAGATAACCAAGTAGGCCTTCATCTGTCTGAGTGCTACTCTACTTACAGTCTCTGTTGGAAAACACTGCTGCACCGGTATATCTCTACTGCGCTCCCGCCTACAGGGCGCTTTGCAGATAAGCAGCAAGAGGTTTAACTCAAGTCTATGTTTGTACCTAGGGTTAAAGGATTGTATAAGGCCATTAAATAATGAGAAGTGCATCATTCCACATTTGAGCCAGCCTGCCATCAATTCCAGTTCAATTAAGTGGTCAGACAAGTGAACCAGTTATTTTATGTCATCTCTCTATCTCTCTTCCTCTCCCTCTCTCCCTCTCTCTCTCTCTCTCTCTCTACCACATGCATTCTTTTAGGCCACGTTCACATGTGGATATTTCAGGGAAAAAATTTATATATTTTAGACCTGTCCACAGAAAAACAGCACTCTAGGTCACTGAAATTACAGCTGCTGGAAAGCACTCTCCAGGCTAGAAATGTTGCTTGTGCTCATAGTGTTCACCTCAAGGCATTTCACATCAAATTGTATTATTATTACCAACCCCTGGGCTTGCAAGTTCATGTTTTTGGCTGATTTTTGGGTTCTCTCTTGTACAGACAGATCATGCAATGCATCTGTTAAAACAGAAATCAATATTGGAATATTCAGTGAAATCAAAATTAATTTAAAAATGCACATTTGGATACAGAAAACATGTATTCAAATGTTTAAAGATATCCCAGTTTACAGCTACCGGAGTTCCTACTTTATTCCAGGCCAGTTAGTTAGTAACATCAAACCATCAAACGGTGGGAAAAGCATGCCTTTGCTGATCATAAACAAACAAAAAATTTCAATGCAGCCATTACTCTCTTTAGCTGATAGTGACAGTAGGATATCACCAGCATGGGGTTTTATGGAAAAGTCCTCCTCACAGATTTTTTCAACCGTCTTGTGAGTCATGGCCCCTTAGCTCAGCAGCACTATTTCGGGTTTGCTTGATAATTCATGCTCGGTGTCCCCTGGTGGATTCAGAAGACATAACATTCAACAAGAGATCTGATTTTCACTTTTGTTATGGATCTTCTTACTTATTCACTTTCCAAAACAGATTTTTTTTATTTAAAATTTAAATTTTAAACATATGTGAGTATTTGACAAACAAAAGAGGGGATAATTTGATTTCTGGTCCCATCTGACTCAAACTCAACTGTTTTTAATTATGCAATATCTGTTTATGTGGACAGTTTTTTTATTCAGCAATATCCTGATGTGTGTGGATAAGGTTGTATGCCAAATGTGTTAAAGATGAAACATACCATAGGTGATATCTTGTGAGAACAGAGAACAACAGAGATTTCATTCCCGGCCGTCACCTAGATTTGTTAAATTACATCACCAGCACACCTGATTTAATTTAATCAGGCTTTGATTACAAAGCAGGTACTGGACGGTAAGGATTAATACTGGGCTGCCATAAGAAAAGCTTTGAAAATTGTTAAGCGAATGCACTGACAAACATAAAACCACTTCTTATTGTATTAATATTATTTGTGTATATTCTACTATGTGTTTTTACTAAACAAATAAATGCTTACTGTCTAGTTGAATAGCTTTTGAAATATAACTTTCTCAAGTGCCAAAGACTTTTTGCATAGTATTCATTTTTTGCCAGTTCTAGTATTCGGATGTTAACATTACATCCTGTTTTATTTTCCATTGTGAACAAACTACTGGCACAAGAGCCAGAGACACAGTGACAGTGAGTGGTGTTGACCAGAGGAGGATGGGTTCCCGTTCTGAGTCTTCCTACCATGGTTCCTACCATGGTTTCTTCCTCTTGCTCTTTTTTCCTTGCCACTGTTGCCATTGGCTTGCTCATGGGGGCTTGGACTCTTTTTTACAGATTTTTCTGTAAAGCTGCTTTGTGAAAACACCTGTTGTGAAAAGCACTACATAAATAAACTGTGACTTGACTCGACTCTGGATTCGATTCAAGAAAACCGCTCTAATCAGTTGATAATTTGTGATCAGGTGTATTAAACAGTGGTGATCGAAGTACACAAATCATGAGTTCAAGTTGAGTTCAAGTTGAGATACTCGAGGTAAAATATTACACCAGTTAGCTGGGCGATATGGCCAAAAAACGTTATCACGACAAACAAAATTCATATCGTTCGATATCGATACGTATCGCGATAAATGTCAAAATACTGTATTTCTTTCAAGTTTGAAGGCAGATTTTTGCTCCTGGGTGGTTAATTGTGGTTTATACTATCCTTTATGGTCAAAACATAAACACTCACCAAACAGTTCACAAATGCGTTATGGGACACTGGGAGAAAGTTTCTGATTAGCTGTTTTTACCAGCTGGACAAGCAGTATTTGTAGTAGTCATAATTTAAGAAAGAAAATATTATTTTAGCTGTCTGGTGTCGAGTGCTCGGCTATCCTATTACAAATGCTAAACAAGTGGCCAGCAACAGAGCTAAACTGTTTAGTTTCTCAACAACGTCAGCTTATTACGAACAGCAAACATGAGCTGGTTCGGTACTTCAGTGATGGATCACATCCCCGTGCGGCCACCATCCATGTCAGAGCATGTCACAGTATTCAAATGCCAGCTAGCAGACGGCTGGGTTTCTCTATTCTATTACAGTGGTTTGAGGGGTTAACCGCAATATACAACCCCAATTCCAATGAAATTGGGACGTTGTGTAAAACATGAATAAAAACAGAATATGATGATTTGCAAATCCTTTTCAACCTATATTCAATTGAATAGACTAGATGACATACCTGTGGAGGTATGGAGATGTTTAGGAGAGAAGGCAGTGGACTTTTTAACCAGGTTGTTTATCAAAATCCTGGAGAGTGAGAGGATGCCTGATGAGTGGAGAAGCAGTGTACTGGTCCCCATTTTTAAGAACAAGGGTGATGTGCAGAGCTGCAGTAACTACAGAGGTATAAAGTTGATGAGCCACACCATGAAGGTATGGGAAAGAGTTGTTGAAGCAAGGCTAAGGTGAGAGGTTCAGATCAGTGAGCAGGAGTTTGGTTTCATGCCCAGAAAGAGTACCAAAGATGCAATTTTTGCGTTGAGATTGTTGGTAGAGAAGTACAGAGAAGGTCAGAAGGAGCTACATTGTGTCTTTGTGGATCTAGAGAAGGCATATGATAGGGTGCCAAAACAGGAACTGTGGTACTGTATGAGGAAGTCAGGTGTAGCTGAAAAGTATGTTAGGATGGTGCAGGACATGTATGAGGATAGTGAGACAGTGGTGAGGTGTGCAGTTGGAGTGACAAATGGTTTCAAGGTGAAGGTAGTGTTACATCAGGGATCAGCTTTGAGCCCCTTCTTGTTTGCAATGGTGATGGACAGGTTGACAGATGAGGTCAGGCTGGAGGCTCCATGGACCATGATCTTTGCAGATGACATTGTAATCTGTGGTGAGAGTAGAGAGCAGGTGGAAGAGAATCTGGAGAGGTGGAGGTTTGCACTGGAGAGGAGAGGAATGAAGGTCAGTAGAGATAAGACAGAATACATGTGTGTGAATGAGAGGGAGGCAGGTGGAAAGGTGAAGATGCAAGGAGTAGAGGTCGTAAAGGTGGATGACTTCAAATATCTTGGGTCATCCATCCAGAGCAATGGACAGTGTAGAAAAGAGGTGAAGAAGAGGGTGCAGGCAGGATGGAGTGGGTGGAGACAGGTGTCAAGGCTGATGTGTGACAGAAGGATAGCAGCAAGAGTGAAAGGGAAGGTTTACAAGACAGTAGTGCGTCCTGCTATGATGTATGGTTTGGAGACTGTGGCTCTGTCTAAAAGACAGGAGGCTGGGCTGGAGGTGGCGGAGATGAAGATGCTGAGATTTTCATTGGGAGTGCCAAGGATGGACAAGATTAGAAATGAGCAGATCAGAGGGACAGTGAAGGTGGAGCAGTTTGGAGATAAAGCCAGAGAGGCCAGGTTGAGATGGTTTGGACATGTGTTGAGGAGGAATAGTGGATATATTGGTCAAAGAATGTTGGAGATGGAGCTGCAAGGTAGAAGGAGAAGAGGTAGACCTCAGAGAAGGTCTATGGATGTAGTGAAGGTGGACATGGAGTAAAAGTTTGGTGTAAAAGTAGAGGAGTTAGTGGATAGGGCAAGATGGAGGCAGATGATCCGCTGTGGCGACCCCTAAAGGAAGCAGCCGAAAGAAGAAGAAGAAGACTACAAAGACAAGATATTTAATGTTCAAACGGATAAACTTTATTGTTTTTTGCAAATATTCACTCATTTTGAATTTGATGCCTGCAACATGTTCCAAAGAAGTTGGGACAGGGGCAACAAAAGACTGGGAAAGTTGAGAAATGCTCAAAAAACTTAATTGGAAACAGGTGAGTGTCATGATTGGGTATAAAGGGAGCATCCCTGAAAGGCTCAGTCGTTCACAAGCAAGGATGGGGCGAGGTTCACCACTTTGTTAACAACTGCGTGAGCAAATAGTTCAACAGTTTAAGAACAACGTTTCTCAATGTGCAATCTCAAGGTATTTAATGATTTCATCATCTACAGTCCATAATATCATCAAAAGATTCAGAGAATCTGGAGAAATCTCTGCAAGTAAGCGGCAAGGCAGAAAACCAACATTGAATGCCCGTGACCTTCGATCCCTCAGACGCCACTGCATTAAAAACCCACATCATTCTGTAACGGATATTACCACATGGGCTCAGGAACACTTCAGAAAACCTCTGTCAGTGAACACAGTTCGTCGATCCAGTTAAAACTTTGCCATGCAAAGCGAAAGCCACATTTCAACAACACCCAGAAATGCCGCCGGCTTCTCTGGCCCGAGCTCATCTAGATGGACTGACGCAAAGTGGAAAAGTGTCCTGTGGTCTGACGAGTCCACATTTCAAAACAGTTCAAAAAGGTCTGTCCGAATTCTTATCAGTGCAAAGTTCAAAAGCCAGCATCTCTGATGGTGTGGGGGTGTGTTAGTGCCCATGGCATGGGTAACTTGCCCATCTGTGAAGGCACCATTAATGCTGAAAGGTACATACAGGTTTTTGAGCAACATATGCTGCCATCCAAGCAACGTCTTTTTCAGGGACATCCCGGCTTATTTCAGCAAGACAATGCCAAGCCACATTCTGCACATGTTACAACTGCGTGGCTTTGTAGTAAAAGAGTGCGGGTACTAGACTGGCCTGCCTGCAGTCCAGACCTCTCTCCCATTGAAAATGTTTGGTGCGTTATGAAGTGCAAAATACGACAACGGAGACCCCGGACTGTTGAGCAACTGAAGTTGTACATCAAGTAAGAATGGGAAAGAATTCCACCTACAAAGCTTCAACAATTAGTGTCCTCAGTTCCCAAACGCTTATTGAGTGTTGTTAAAAGGAAAGGTGATGTAACACAGTGGTAAACATGCCCCTCTCCCAACTTCTTTGGAAAGTGTTATCAAATTCAAAATGAGTGAATATTTGCAAAAAACAATAAAGTTTATCTGTTTAAACATTAAATATCTTGTCTTTGTAGTGTTTTTAATTGAATATAGGTTGAAAAGGATTTGCAAATCATTGTATTCTGTTTTTATTTATGTTTTACACAACGTCCCAACTTCATTGGAAGTGGGGTTATATCTGGTATTCGCTGCGTTAAAGCATTAACTGCAGTGTGAATCTCTCACACCAGACAAACAGAGTCCTCGTTTTAGGTATGTTTAAGCTGAAATCGTTGCTTTTGTGTCTTGTTTGATCTACAGTATCATCAGTTTGCTGTGTTCTGCGAGTGACAGGGTGCTGCTTCAAGTTAGCCAGCTGCTAAAAACAGCTAGCCTGGAAAGATAGTGTTCCATCACTCTCCAGTGCCTCACAGCTTCTTCAGTTTACTTTTGTTTAAATCAGGGCTGAAACTCACATGAACTCACTTCATTCTTTCTCTTTCATTGCTCAGGAATGCACTTGGTGCTGTAACACAATGCTGCAGATGTGATTTAACGCTGCTAAAGCTTGATAGGATGTACAGAAAGAGGTTCACTGTAGGACAGCACAGTTACGCCACTTATCTCGTCACTCACACTTGGTCACAGGAGAGCAGATCACCAGTCCCTCCACTCAAACAGGGAATGTATGAGGTTTCAGACGTTACTAAAGACTCAGTTTACGCGTTGCCCACCTCTCTAATCATGTTGAAAAACTTGGAAGTGCGCCCTCTCCTGGCGACAGCAGAGTAGTGTCGCTTTCCTTGCAGCAGAAACACCACCAGGGCTGTCGCTAGAATGTGGAAGTGAGGGAATAGTGTATTATATGGAACACTTATCGAACCTTTCTTATCGCTCTATCGAGGAAGTTATATTGCGATAATTATCATTATCATTTTATCGTCCAGTCCTAACTCCAGTAAACGTAGAAGTCCTCCCTTTAGACCTCCACTTGCGTAAAAGTAAAGTATTTGCCTTTAAATGTACCGAAAGTATTGAAAGTAAAAGGGCTAAAAGATGAATTGTGGCTCTAATGTCCTACTACTCTAGTGTTACTCCTGGTAGACCAATCTTCTAATAAAATGTCAATAACTAGTGATGATGATGTCTATTAAAATGATCATAGGCACAAAACAGTGAAGGCAAACAGTTTCCATCAGATAGAACTGAGTGACTCTGAAATAAATTTTTGCAAACAAGCAAAGTTTTAGTTTAAGATTTATTTGCAACTTAGTTACAAGTTTAAGTTTAATAAAAAAATTTGTTTTAAACAGGTTCACAAATGAGTTCTCTGGGTCGGTATGTCCAACAGGTCAAAACAAGCTCAAAACAAAGTGCACACTGTGCCCTGATTGGTGTTCTTGCTTTGCACTTCTTTCTTTTTGACATGTTATGATTTTATACACACTTTAGCCAAAAGGAACGACAGATTTCACATAATGTAGTGGAGTAAAAAGTAAGATAGTTGACTTTGAAATGTAGTGGAGTGAAAGTGATAAGTCGCCCAAAATAGATAAACTTCAGCAAAGTACAGAAAGAATTACATTTACTTAGGTACTGTCCACCACTGGTATTAAATGAGGTAGAATGCTAAATTTTGTAGTACTATGACCCTCCAAGACATCCGTCAGACACCCTTATTTTAGACTGAGAGAGATTTTAGACCGAGTCAGCCCACGTGACTTATTCTAACGTCCAACATCCATATCACAAAAAATGTGCACTAAGTCAGATCCCTGCATATCATCCCACACAGAGATGGTTGCCACGTGAGCCATAAAACTTGTACCAGAGCAGCAGTGGAACGGCACATGTGGCACCATGTAGAGAGAGAGAAAGGAAGCTTATTACACCTTAACGTGTGACTCTTGTTTGAGATGCTTCGGAAATGCGCAAACCAGGGTTATTCAGCGACTGAGGAATTCTCCTTGGCCATTAGTCACTCCCTGAGGACTCAGCACAGTCAGGAGTGAAAGGATGAGGCTGGTGCACACACGCAGGGTCTTTAAGACACTGGCCTTGGGAAGCCACGGTGGCAGCCATCTCGCATCACTTGTTTTGTGTAGAAACACCTCACCCCGTCATTCACAGAAGACGAGCAACTGTAAAGACGTAGGATGCTCAGACGCCAGTGCTCTAAAGTAGCAGCGGCTTACGTTGGTTTTCAGGAAGGTAATGCTGAGCCATTCAAAACTGCAATGTCGGAGAAACAACACCACACTATGACACAGCACAGGGTGCTAACTGGGTAGGCGTGCGCAGCGCACCCTGAAAATGACACCAAAGATTTTGATGCTAACAGCATTTCTCTCACTCTGCTACACCCAACAAGGAAAAATCAATGTCTAAAATATCACTGCTCCCACGCTGCGGCTCACACACATTTCAGAGGCAAGCAGCCGTTCTGTTGCTAGGCGATTAAACAAACTCTCAGTCCAAAGGCCTGCATCAAGTCAGATTAGCTGACAAGCTAATGTGTCTGAGTCTTACAGTAAGTTGTGGTTGGAAGTGATTAGTGTGCTTGCACAAGACTTCAAATCTGTAATGTTTGTAGAGGATCACTTGTACTTTTATGTTTAACTTTTTTTTTTTAAACTGAAGATTTCCGTCCAGTTTCAGTTACATGATCTTTTTCCTGCAGGACCATCTTCTGCTGCATCAGCGTTGAATAATTAAACAAATTCATAATTAAACAGCATGCATACATATATATATATATATATATATATATATATATATATATATATATATATATATTAGTTACTAACTGAAAATCTTTAACAGGACAGTGGGAAAAGATTTTCCTATGCAAAAGAAACTGGGGTATCAGACTCTGTGCGCTACATGATCTTCCATTGTAAATTACTATGTAGGAGAACGTCTGCTAAATTATACCAAATACTAATTTATACTACAGTCTCAGTGCCATTAAAAGGAGTTTTAATAAATAATATAAAAACTGGTGCCACTAACTAGGCATTTCTGCCAGTAAACTGTGTGTATATGCGCAGAGGTTATGTATGATGTGCCAGTTGTGTTAAAATGCTTTGTGTAAGATTTGTTTAGACAGCATTTACATAGACAACGTTACTGATATTACTTACCAAACATTGAAGAAATAAAACACTGTTAAATGGGTTAGCTTACGAAAGTAATAAAAAAGTTCTATAAAAAAGGTCTATATGACATGTTCATTCTCTAAAATTTACAAAAACTAGTGACAATTAGAGAATCCACTAACCACTGACTAGAAACTCTAATCTTGTGACTGGACATGTATGCAGTTTACCTGTTAGGTCCACTATATAGGTCTACATCTGCACCCTGTGGCCCATTGGTTGCACAAGTTGGCAGCCTCTAACTCAGGGGTCACGAAGCTTATCCACAAAGGGCCAGTATGGCTGCAGGTTTTCATTATAATTCACACATCTGATTCCACTTGTGTAAATCAGTTGGTAGTTAAATGAGGTGGGCTACTGCTTGGTTGGACTGAAAACCTGAAGAAACACCAGCCTTTTGTGGATAAAACTTGTGACCCCTGCTCTACCTTATTCATCATTGTTCATTGTTCAGTCGCTGTCCAGATATTATTTGGGTTGTGGACCGTTCTCAGCACAGCAGTGACACTAAGGATTATATAGATGTCAGTTTCACTACTGGGTTGAGAGAGGTCCACCACAAAACAAAGTCCAGCCATGAGAGGCTCTGTGGTCAAAAACTGACCATTAATGAAAACACAGTACACATGTAAGGTGTATCTAAATAAGATGCAAGGATTTGTAATAAATTGGCCAGTGAACATGGAAACAAGAGGAGGCACAGTAACACACACACAGACACACACACACACACGTCTTCTAAGCCGCTTCTTCTTTTGGGTCACGGGGGGTGCTGGAGCCTATCCCAGCTGTCACTGGGCGAAAGGCAGGATTCACCCTGGACAGGAGTAATTATTATCATGGGTCTGTAATTTTTATGACTGATTCAGTCAGTTTGTACTCAGTTGGTATAAGAAATCTTGACAAAGCAACAGTAAAACAAGACAAGAAAAGTAATTGAACATGTTCAGCTGCTCACAAGTCAAAAACATGTCCAAACATTTGATTCATCATAATTTTGTTTATCCTGACCCTCTACCTAGCAGTTTTTAATCACTGTCATTGTGTAGGAAATTGAAAGACAGGAGTCAATATCAACACATAAAATCCAACTTTTTTCTGTCATTTTATGTGTTTGTCTGTAAAAATAAGAGACATGGTAGACTGTAATCACTGAGAAACACTGGCAGTAATTACATTACCCCACCTCCCCACGTAAACAATAAAGATACTGTATGTGTTATCAGCCTCCTGATATGAATATATTTTTCCCTTTTTAACTAAAATCCTTTGTTGATATCAGAAAAAGGCACAAAGAGGCCCTGTCTTAGAGGCAGAGAGACTTCTTCCAGCTGCCTATAATCAGAGCTGAAGCTTATTCATGAATTTAATATTCATGAAAACATAAAACAGACTTGAAACTGCAACTTCTATTCAGTGGCTGTAGATATGCATTGCTCCTGTGCTTCAGTGTATGAGCTTATACACTATTCATGTGTGTAACTACACCACACAGTTCTCAGAACAAAATCTGCTTTACTGTGATGTGCAGAGAAGGGTGCATTCCCAAGCAGCCAGAGTGCCAGTCTTATCCTGAGAAGAGCTATCAAATGAGGCCAGCATGTTCTCACTCTACACTCAGACGCTCAGTCAAGTTGTGCCGCTAAGAGGAAAAAGAGAAGGTGCTGCATAGGGGAAAAAAAGCTTTGATGCCTCTGGTGCCTTAATACTGCCTCCACTCAGCACACCTCCTGCTAAGCAGAACTCAGATTTACCTTCCATCAGGAACCAGTAACAACACTGGTGACCAAAAAAAAAAAAAACAGAATAAACAAAACTATAAAACCTTGAACTACACTCTTAAAAATAAAGGTTCCTGAAGAGTCCTCGGCTTGGACCTACAGTGCCAGGTACAGGACCTTTATTTTATCGAATGGGATGACGTATTTTCAAATGGAATCAAACCCATAATGGAGAAGTCCTTGGGTTCTGTCTCTCTTCTTGACATTTTGCATGAATCGAGATTAGAATTCACTTGTCTAAAGGCCCTCATAGAAATGTTAAAATGGTTCCATACAGCTGACATTTTAGTTTTGATCTGAAACACAGTTGGAACATGTATGTGATAAGCAGGAGAGTGAAAGGAACAAACAAACCGTCTTTATAATCTCTTTATAATCTCAGTCTTTATAATTGGTCATTGGCGGTATCATTTAAGATATTATTATATAAGATAGTAATTTTTTTTTCCTGTCAAATTTCCTCGTCTATTAGTTGTTTTATTGAATTTGTCCAAAAACCTTCTATGGCCAAAATTTCAGTGCATCCCTAGTTCTACATCTTATTCACGAGCGTGATTGTTTAAAGAATCATGAACTGAAAGAAACTTCAGGGAACTCGTTTTTTTTCTGTGTCATTGCTTCAAGGAACCTAACAGTGTTTGAATAGTGTGCATGATGCAAAGCAACATGGCATTGCCATTTGAATTTCCGGAGACACTTGCGTGTTAGCAAAGCCTCTTGCTCTTCCACTCCTCTCATCTCTCTCTCCCTCCTCTCCCTGCTCCTCGCTCCCCCCATGCTTTCACACCGACGAACACGCTGCGTGCTAGTTGCTATATGTGGGCAACTGCAGATAGCACACTAGAGCAGAAGCAGTATCTCCATAGGCATAGAAACCTAGCAGGATAAAGGCAACTCCATCTGGATTCAGAGAGACACAACAAACCCTGCACAACAGCAACACGGCTAAGGTAAGTACTCCATATTCATAACCTGGACTAGTTACTGCAAGGAGGGGGGGTGGGGGTTGGGGGGGGGTCGCTGCTCTTCACTGGTTTTGCCATTCTCGGTTGTTTATCACGGCACACCATCTGCCTAGCTCTCATCTCAACCGATATCTGATGTGCCTGCTGTTGCTAAGATGGCAAAAGCATATTGAGAGAGAGAGAAAGATTATGTTATTTCCCAATGAGCTTATTAGGGCTTTAATAAATGGAACATGGCATTGCTTAATTAACTTGATTGAAATTAAAATAAGATGAGATTATGAGCAATGTTTACATGATAATACAATCGAGAAGTAAATGCAGGATGTATTTTGTAAATGTAAACGCACTGAAAACTTTTCACTTGCACTTGTTTTAGGGATCCAACATCAAATGCACATCTCAATGAATTGCTGAGAGGGCTTAGAGGAATAGTAAATGTCAGTAAGGGGAAGTGACAGGGATGAGTAGGGACTTTGATGCACCCACTCACGCTCCCCACAGCTTTTTTAAGCCTGGCAAGGGGGGGACTCTACTTTCTAGTACAAATATAATAACTGCCACTCCTTCATTTGGAGTAATTTTTGAAACCACTCACATTACATAATGAACATGGTGCAACAGGCCTTTTCTATTGAGAGCTGTTGTGACGTGCATATTCGGCATAATCTTTCCTGAATTGCATAAGGGTACACTGATTATCATAATGTGTTTGCTTATTGTGTGATTGTAAATGCTGATTACTGTAATGTATTTTCTTTGTGTGTTATCATATTTGTACATTGATTATAATAATGTATCGTCTTTGTGAGTGATCAAGTACATTCTATAGCATATATTCAATTTCAGGATTGAGAAAAATAGATAATATATCCATGCAATGAACCATCCTCTGTTTATATATTATAACTGACTGAATATTACAAATGCATAGCAGTATTTGATCTTGAAGAGTACAAGGGCAATTCACTGGGATGGATGATTCTGGGCCCTGGGCAACCACATACTGCAATACTGACTACAGCAACTGTGTCACGGCACTACCACAAATTCCCCTAAGCAAGGCCACAACAGTGCAACAATCTACTATCCTACAGTGCAGTAAGTAAGTAACAGGACAGCAACTTAATTTGTATTTTATCTCTGTGTTCCAGCACTTTGGATTTAAGACAATGGCTATGAGGTGTAAGTGCAGAATCTCATCTTTTACTCAAAGGTATTTACACTTGTAGGGGGTAAAAATATAGAAACAGAAGCCCTTTTTCACATGGTCACATTCAGTGAACCATAAATAATTAGATTTGCTGCTCAGTTGTTTTGTAGCCAGCTGTGTGTCATTACATCATTAGTTCATGCATAAGTGCGCTAACAAACAGACTAGAGATGATTCCAGATGTGGCATTTACATCTGAAGTCTCTTACTGCTGTCTCTCAAAATGAAGACCAAAATCAGTGTAAGTGGTAGCAAAACAAGTTTACATCATAGCATAAATCCAGATGAAGTTAAAACATTAGGTGTGCTGAAATGAAAGATCTGTTACTGTATTAAGAAGCAACAGCGTACTGATAATTAGCGTTTTCAAACTTTCAAACTCAGACAACAATGGTGGATTACCAAAGAATACTTTCCATTCTGAAAAACAAACACTATTCAGGATATCAGAGGGCAAGAAAGTGGCTGCATCCAAAACCACAAACAACCATCCTATACATACTACACTGTTGACTGCACTCCCACTGGTGGTGTATTATTTTGACATACTTTTTAGAAACGGCAGTATGCAGATTTGAAAGCAGCCTATGATATCAGAGCGTTTATCACAAGATGCAAACCACTGAAAGGGGAGTGTAGGGTAAGATGGCCCAGTGAGTAAGTTGACCCACCCCCTATATCTAGAAATCTGTACACATGTTTTGACACTTGACCGTATACTCAGAAAGCACCAACCATTTCTATTAGGCTGTGCTAGTGAAAAGCATACAGGGAAGTTTAAAGTATTTTTTTTATTTTATTAAAAAGAGTATATTTTTAGATAAGATGCAATCACTGTCACAAAATTTAAAATGGTATGTCTTAGTTGCTTGTAATTTGCCAATTTATAAAAACGCATTTTAACAAATGACTGTTGCTCTACTAGCAACATTTTTCTGCAAAACATGACACAAATGTTCTGGGATGAGTTTTATCATTGTAGATGATAAATAAACTATTGAAAAATCACATTTTTCTTTATAGTCAGGACAACGTAAAACAGGGCTCATCCAATAGTCCCAATAATCAAGTCGGTCTCCAGGCAAGATAAAAAGCCTTGCAGGCCCGACTATGGGACTATGTAACACCACTATCTGTATCTTTATCTGTTCAGGAAGTCAATAGGGTTGATACAAAATATAAGTGAAAGAATATTTTTCAGGAAATGCAATAAATCACAGCTTGAAGTTTTACATAAAACATTACATAAAAAATTGAGAAAAGCTATTCCTACAGACTGCCTTTTTTGTTGAGTTGATCAACCAAGAGGGCTTATTCATAGGTTCTGGTAAATCTTTGATTGTGATAGGTTGCCATGCATTTCATTTTAATGTTTAATAGCATATACCATGTATTACATGGTAAAACAAACTGACCTAATTAAAACTTACTAAGTAGAGACACAACAACAACAATTTCAAACTTTTCTGTTTAATCTAGAATGTTGTACTGCCATTAGATTAGTGCTTACACACTACTAGAATCTTACAGAGGGGCTAACAGAAATTAGCATCATTATAGATACAGGCTTTCCCTAATTTTTTGACTGAATATTGACATTAATTCCCCAAACTGAAAGCCTAGCTCTAATAGTCACAATTATGCTATATGGACAACCTTGCTGGATGATGACAGAAACATCTAACATCTAACTTCTACAAAAAAAATTATAATACAAACAAGCTTGAAAGCATGAAAACAAGCATCTCTGAATAAATGCACAGCACAGTACTTCACTTAACTAGATCAAGCTAGCTAAATGTTAATTCAGCAATGTTCATTTATTAGGTCAGACAAGAGTTAGGTAAATGAATTAAAGGATGTTGCTTAATCAATGTGATGCGTAACACACTGCTTTGCAGGACACAAACATTGTTCATTTCAGTTCAGGTCATGAAGTATGGAGTTACTTGAAAGGCTCCAAATAACAGTGATTTTCATAATCAATTAATTGGTTCATTGTGGCTTTGAAGAATTGTGAAAAGAAAAAAGTGCAGCCAAGAGTGGGTCAATTACTAAACATTTCACATCATATGCAATGCTTTCTTAAACAAATTCAAATTTAAAATGATTAAAATTAAAAATCTTTCAAGCATGACATCCTCTATATCATACTTTTATCAAGGCCAACAATACCACAAGATTTCTTCAATACTGCCCTTAAACACTCAATTTTACAGAGTGGCACAACTATCTAAGCGTTGGCCTCATCATCAGAAGATCGCAAGTTCGATCCCTGGTGATGCTACAGCCATCCATGGCCGGGAGTCCTAGAGAGCACAAGCAGCCTCGCTCTCTCTGGTTGGGTAGGATGCAGCAACCTCCTTCTTCCCCCCCATCACCCAATGTGAAGCTAGTCAGCGCAGGCGTCTGTTAGCTGACATAACAGAACTGGCGCTTGGCGCTTTCCTCCGAGCGCATTCAGCTGTGCAATGACATTGCGTGAGCGGCAGGTCGAAAACATGTGGAGGCACTTCACAGGTCTTGGAGAAGCCAGCATTAGCCTTCGCTTTACCAGCATTGATAGCATTCTGTGACTGGGGGAGGCCTAACTAGGAGTGGAATTGGAGACGACTAAATTGGGGGAAAAATTGGGGAAAAATTCACAAAAAAAATGGCATTACCAAGCACACAGAAGCAAGTCGTACAACCCCAATTCCAACGAAGTTGGGACGTTGTGTAAAACATAAATAAAAACAGAATACAATGATTTGCAAATCCTTTTCAACCTATACTCAATTGAATACACTACAAAACACAAGATATTTAATGTTCAAATGGATACATTTTATTGTTTTTTGCAAATATTCAGTCATTTTGGATTTGATGCCTGCAACACGTTCCAAAGAAGTTGGGACAGGGGCATGTTTACCACTGTGTTACACTAATTGTTGAAGCTTTGTAGGTGGAATTCTTTCCCATTCTTGCTTGATGCACAACTTCAGTTGTTCAACAGTCCGGGGTCTCCGTTGTCGTATTTTGCGCTTCATAATGTGCCACACATTTTCAATGGGAGACTGGTCTGGACTGCAGGCAGGCCAGTCTAGTACCCGCACTCTTTTACTACGACGCCACACTGTTGTAATACGTGCAGAATGTGGCTTGGCATTGTCTTACTGAAATAAGCAAGATGTCCCTGAAAAAGACGTTGCTTGGATGGCAGCACATGCTGCTCCAAAACCTGTATGTACCTTTCAGCATTAATGGGGCCTTCACAGATGTGCAAGTTACCCATGCCATGGGCACTAACACACCCCCACACCATCAGAGATGCTGGCGTTTGAACTTTGAGCTGATAACAATCCAGAACCAGTCCTTCTCCTCTTTGGCCCAAAGGACACGACGTCCATGATTTCCAAAAACTATTTGAAATGTGGACTCGTCAGACCGCAGGACACTTTTCCACTTTGCATCAGTCCATCTCAGATGAGCCCGGGCCCAGAGAAGTCGGTGGTGTTTCTGGGTGTTGAATTGAATGATGTCGGTTTTTAATGCAGTGTCGCCTGAGGGATCGAAGGTCACGGGCATTCAATGTTGGTTTTCTGCCAAAAGATTCTCTGAATCTTTTGATGATATTATGGACTGTAGGTGATGAAATCCCTAAATTCCTTCCAATTGCTCGTTGAGAAACGTTGTTCTTAAACTGTTGGACTATTTGCTCACACAGTTGTTCACAAAGTGGTGAACCTCGCCCCGTCCTTGCTCCCTTTATACACCATCATGACACTCACCTGTTTCCAATTAACCTGTTCACCTGTGGAATGTTCCAAACAGGTGTTTGTTGAGCATTCCTCAACTTTCCCAGTCTTTTGTTGCCCCTGTCCCAACTTCTTTGGAACATGTTGCAGGCATCAAATTCAAAATGAGTGAATATTTGCAAAAAACAATAAAGTTTATCCGTTTGAACATTAAATATCTTGTCTTTGTAGTGTATTCAATTGAATATAGGTTGAAAAGGATTTGCAAATCACTGTATTCTGTTTTTATTTATGTTTTACACAACATCCCAACTTCACTGGAATTGGGGTTGTACATGCAGGGCCATGAAGCATGTTCACTACTCATTAAAACAGTAACAAACGTGCATAATTTCAACGTTATCCATCTACATTAAAACAGAGATGGAACTTGAAGAGAATTTCACAAGTGCAGAATTTTTCCAGTAACTTAAAATGTTGTTTTTGTGCAAGTTGAAGGCCAAAATGCAGAGGAAAAAAAAGGCATGATTTCAAAATATATCCATACCTGTGAGGATAAGCAGGCGTGTGTGCATTTTCCACAAGAGTGACAAGTAAGTATAGGTTAGCCATGCAGTTTATACAAAAAATACAGTACATCCCTTCAGCCAACAGTTTTCCTTTTGCTAAACCATAACAGAGCCTGTTGAAAAGCAGACAGTGACCATTTTTTACTTGTGACAACAGCTGTACTGCAGTTTATTCACCACGCTGAGTGTTTGACATTTTCTCTTGTGTGTTTAGATCCTCATGCGGGACAGTCACGCCGTTGTTCTTTCTTACAGGAAATTTATTTAGTCGAGCATAACCCTGATGTGTAGTCTCCACCATCTGTGTTTTCCCTCTTTCAATCAAGTGAAATAAATCAGGAGCGCAAATGTCATCAGGTTTTTTA
Source organism: Pygocentrus nattereri (assembly GCF_015220715.1). Classification (NCBI taxonomy): domain Eukaryota; kingdom Metazoa; phylum Chordata; class Actinopteri; order Characiformes; family Serrasalmidae; genus Pygocentrus; species Pygocentrus nattereri. The sequence goes on from NC_051236.1 coordinate 21,760,460, forward strand.
TTATCAATAACGTCTATTAGGTGTTGTAGCCCTACTTGGGAAATCAAAGGAATTACACCAAATGCAATCAATCAAAACAATACATGCGTGATATCTGAAGTTTGCATCTTCAGTTTTGTACTGAAGTTATGAAGCTAATGTAGTAATTGACACATATTGGTCATTCAACTACATTTGGGCTAGTGGAAAACTGTGTACAATTTTTCAGTGGATTTGTTTCTTCAATAAAGCTATGTTTAGGTCTGGATAGCAGGAGAGAGGTCAGACTTTCTGAGAGAAGAACTGAAGAGATACACACGATCAAGCTCTGAGTTGCTTTTCTTAAAGAGTATTATTTCAGATTACATTGTCTAATTCAAGGAGGCACTATATTAAAAAGGAGCAACAATTCCAATACAAATCCCACAATATGGAGCTGAATACATTCAAATTAAAGCTGACATTGAGAGCCTCTGCACTTTAACCTCATAGTTACTTTTTTTTCTTCATTTCCAGCATGTTAGAGTACAGAGCCCATATAAATACAATTGTCCCACTGTCCAGTAACGTGCAGACTGCACTGTACTTCAACCACATGACTCTCTGCCTCTAGTAGTTTCTTAACACAACAGCTTTACAAAGAAAAGCACTTTCAGATGTGGCATGTGATATTCAGCAAGCCCAAAAATAAGCCCCAAAAAAAATCTCATCATGACGTAGACAAGGATGACTTCATGTTTCATAAAATTCTAAATATAGCACAACTGACCTCGGCCACAAAGTTTTGTTGAGCAAAATAAGATGTGAAGTGGCAACGGACATCATGTTTCATTGGTGAGCATCATGAAGAAAGGGCAGTGCCAAAAATAGAGAGAACAGCAACCTTAGGAGAGCCATGACCCAGGCCTGCCCCGCACCTGTCATGACAATGTGTGAAAAAGGTTGTGAATGTAGGCCCTGGCTCTGAGGCTTTCTGCACCTGGCTAATGGAAGGGCTGATGTGAGAGAACTCGCAGACCCAGTGGTGATGGCCTCTGTGCTCTGTACACACTCATGGCAAGTTGTATAAAGAGTCTGTGCACTATTTTGGCTGTTAACATTTCACAACCTAGCAATACACATGTCCTGTTAGCTGTATTCCAGTTAAGAGATTTTCTTGGGCTGGCCGACAGACATTGTGTGATAAACGTTTCCCAAAATTTCCATGTCCAAGGTCAGGGAAAACTAAAATATGAACCATATAAGCCACTGCTTATGAAAATATTAAACGATGAAAAGGTAAAGATGATTTGTCTAACTGGAAATGAAATGGAAAAGATAAATATCTGACTGAAAATCACTGAAATTACATCTAGAATTCAGCAAAACAAGCAAAACATATTGCAGAAGTGTTACTGAGTGTTTGGTCGAGCAGACTGTGGCAGATTCCTGACTTCACACTTCCTGTATGCCAGGTCATAATGAAGTCAGACAGGAAATTTGTCAACTGGACTAGCGCCATAGTGAACCAATCAGCAGCTAATAAGAGATGCTGTTGTGCACACCCACACCCACAGCCTTGAATACGATGTGTATCAATCATCACCTGACCACCAAAGCACGTGATTGTTATATCACATTTTTTGTATTTGCTCAGATAATTCTATCCACTTACAAAGCCGTGCATTTCATTATAGCTATATGAGTGGTCAAAACAAGCTTCATGAGAATGTATTATAACACATTATTTTCCTCAAGGGAATGCACACACACACACACACACACACACACACAGTTAACATTCTTTGTATTACATATTTGTTGTATTATTTAAAAAAAGAAACAAGATGTGAATGTGTTATCGCAAGTACTGTGCCATTGCTTAAAAAAGTCATTCTAGTAGTTTAAAGTAAAGCCACCAATGTTGTTTCTTAAATACCAACTATAATATTATCAATAATACTAGTTCTACTACTATGAATAATAACAATAATACAATAAAAATGATACCTTTAATTATATAGCACTTTTTAGTTTTTGCACTATTTTAGTTGCAAAAATCGGGCAGCACGGTGGCGAGGTGGGTAGCACCTCACCTCACAGTGAGGAGGGCCTGGGTTTGATTCCCTGGCCGGGTGTCCTCTTTGTGTCCTCTCTGTGTGGAGTTTGCATGTTCTCCCCGTGTCCACATGGGTTTCCTCCAGGTTCTCCGGTTTCCTCCCACAGTCCAAAGACATGCAGTCAGGCCAATTGGACATGCTAAATTGCCCCTAGGTGTGAGTGTGTATGTCTGTCTGTCTGTCTGCCCTGCGATTGACTAGTGACCTGTCTAGGGTGTATTCCAATGACCGCTGGGATAGGCTCTAGCAACCACACCCCCCCGAGGGAGAAGCGGCTTAGAAAATGAATGGATAGTTGCAAAATCTCAGTAACTTAGCGATGTGTTTTCTAATGCTTTACAAAGAAACCTAAGTAAACACTGGAAAACACTGGAAAGTGGCTTCTTTCAGGTTGCATGGTCAGCACTAGGGGTTGAATACAATATACAGTACTGTGCAAACGTTTTAGGCATCTAAGCAAATTTTTAAACACTTTACCTCAGCAGTGAGTTTATCACAATATACATTAGAATAAAGTCATATTCATAATTCAAATAAACATAAAAACAATAAAAAGTAACAAGAATTTCTTTGGCCCATATTTTTCCTTCACACCTTCACAGCCACCACAGAGACTAATATCAGTTACATCACGAGCACAATTTTATGAAGCACTGATTGGTCAAACCAGGAGCTGCTTTTTAACTACATTTAATACTACATATAATACCTCAAGGAGAGCTTTGAAAATGGTTAAACAAACACACTAACATCCATAAAATCACTATTTCTTATTAATATATACACTCACTGGCCACTTTATGAGGTACACCTTGCTATTAAAAGGTTGGACCCCTTTTACCTTCAGAACTGTCTTAATTCTTCGTGGCAGTCTTTCAACAAGGTGTTGGAAACGTTCCTCAGAGATTTTGGTTGGTTATTTGAGTTGCTGTTGCCTCTCTATCATCTTGAACCAGTCTGCCCATTCTCCTCTGACCTCTCACATCAACAAGGCATTTTCGTCCACGCAACTGCCGCTCACTGGATATTTCCTCTTTTTTGGACCATTCTCTGTAAACCCTGGAGATGGTTGTGCGTGAAAGTCCCAGCAGATCAGCAGTTTCTGAAACACTCAGACCAGCCCGCCTGGCACCAACAACCATGCCACGTTCAGAGTCACTTAAATCCCCTTTCTTCCCCATTCTGATGCTCGGTCTGCACTTCAGCAGGTTGTCTTGACCACCACTACATGCCTAAATGTATTGAGTTGCGGCCATGTGATTGGCTGATTAGCTATTTGTGTTAACAAGCAATTGAACATATATGTATAAATAGTCCCTGACATAAGTTCTGTCGCTTATCCATGTTGTGTGACTTTAAATTCATCCATTGGTTTTAGAAATGACTCATATGAAAGCTGAAACCCTCCCAAATGAGGTTTAATTTACGAAAATAAATTTGCTTCACTGCAGAAATATTGATAATTTAATGAACACAGAAAGGTCAGATTTTGGCAAGACAAACGTTTTGTCGCCTTGTCATATAATGCACCCAATCCTAGTTTACAGCCTCACCTGTGCTCACTAATTGATCGGTTAATTAGTGCGTGTGTATAAAAAGAACCCCAGCACTCCAGACCTTCACTGGAACTGCAACTTGACCTCTGACAACATGCCAAAAATCCACCCTGCGACCAAAGCCTTGATTATCAAGAGGCTGAAGACCAGATCCACTACAGAGGTGGCTGGCACCTTTAATGTGTCTCAGCATCAAGTACAAAGAATTAAAAAAAGATTTGAAGAGACTGGAGATGTTTTTGGCAAGCCCAGGTCCGGCAGACCCCGCAAGACAACTGCTCAGGAGGAACGTTTGTTGGTTAGAAAATCCAAAGCCAGCCCCTCTCAGCCTGGTCACCTCAAGTCCCTGTGTCAACTAGAACAGTTTGTAGGATTCTGTCTCGAAATGGCCTCCATGGTCGAATCAGTGCCCAGAAGCCAGCACTAAACAAAAGGCAATTAAAAAACCTTGTGGCATTTGCCAAGGCCCGCAGACTGCTAAACGGATGGACGCTGGAAAAGTGGCAGAAGGTGGATTTCTCAGATGAATCTTCAGTTGAATTACACCACAGCCATCGCAAATACTGCAGGACACCTACTGGAGCCCGTATGGATCCAGAATCACCCAGAAAACAGTTAAGTTTGGTGGTGGAAAGATCATGGTCTGGGGTTACATTGTATGGGGGTGTGCGAACCATTTGCAAGGTGGAAGGCAATATCAATAGCCTAAAATATCAAGAAGTATTAGCTACCTCTTACATTTCCAATCAGAAAAGGGGTCAAATTTTGCAGCAGGATGGTGCTCCATCTCATACATCCATCTCTACATCAAAGTTCCTCAAGGCAAAGAAGATCAAGGTGCTCCAGGACTGGCCAGCCCAGTCACCAGACATCAACATCATTGAGCATGTTTGGGGTAGGATGAAAGAGGAAGCTTGGAAGACAAAACCAAAGAATCTTGATGAACTCTGGGAGGCATGTAAGACTGCGTTCTTTGCTATTCCTGATGACTTCCATCAATAAATTGTATGAATCATTGTCGAACTGCATGGATGCAGTCCTTTTTATTAAATATGGCTCTAATAGCACCACAACTTCATTCACCAATGTTATGAAACATATTTTTATATTTGAAGTAATTTTTTATTTTTTTTTTTTCACATTTCTTTCTGTGGGCGACAAAACGTTTGTCTTGCCAAAATCGGACCTTTCTGTGTTCATTAAATGATCAATATTTCTGCAGTGAAGCAAATTTATTTTTGTAAATTAAACCTCATTAGGGAGGGTTTCAGCTTTTATAAGAGTAATTTCTAAAACCAATGGATGAATTTAAAGTCAGGTTATAAGCTTTTGTTTCCACAACATGGATAAGCGACAGAACTTCTGTCAGGGACTGTATATGCATACTACATAGTACATACTACACAAATAACTAGATTTTGAAAATGTGTCTTGGGTGCCTAAGACTTTCGCACAGTACTGTACATTAAATATTTAAATATTTGTGTGGTATTTCAGACTGATGTGTTTCAGAAGGGCTTTTTAACTGATGAAATATAGCTTCTAGTTTATCAGAAAAATCTATATAAGAACACTTTGGCATGGCTGGCCACAAAACAGTTGATTCATTGATTCATTACTAAGTTAATTTATTCACCAATTTGATATCAGTACAGACATTCCTTTCTACGTAAGTAGTAGGCAAAGTTTATGAACTGGCAAAACACTGCATCCAGTTCATATACGGGCTAGAATTAGCAGGTCAGAAGCTGGAAACAACGGCACCATGAAAAACAGAAGATTGGGCTTGAGGTTTCCCTCAGCAGAGCAAGCAGCTGAGAGCTCAAAAATAGCCAGAGTGAAGGAAGGAGATCAGATGGCATGACACATTAACAGTGGACAGAAGAGGCTCAGTAGGAAGCAATCACGCACAGGAACCCAGAGAGCCAGACTGCAATGGGTTCACATTGGCTGGGAGAATATGATGTCCTTCTTATGAGATGAGCCAGCTGTGAGGGGTACCCTTAAACTGGCATGCAGATCCACATGCATCATTTGTCACTGATTATGGCCCTCTTTAGGCAATCATCATAGTTTAGTCAGTGAACATAGTTAGCTCCAGACATTATACGGAAACAGCAAAGTCATTCCATGTCTTTTAATACTGTTTTTGCTCATGTGCTTTTGCTTTGAGCCATATTAGCAATGACAAACTGCTTCACTGAACCATATTAGCAATGACAAATTGAATCAGACTCAAGAATAGAAATAACAATACATAACAATGACTGATTCCTCAAGCTTATCAACAGGTTTTTACAGCAGACTACCACATATTACCCCATATATGAGACTGACCTGCTATGTCTCTGGAGAAAAGTATACAATACAGCTTGAGGTGCAGCCTGAAACCAAAGAGAGAAAAGCCTCAACATAAAATGGAAATCTAGGACAATCCACTGTCAATTTGCATGTTGCAAAACCAATGTCAATGTCCCCGGGCAGTAAAAGAACTGCAATGCGCAGTGCACACATTAAAGAGAGTTTTCAACTGTTTGCTTGCTGACAAGCAGGAAATCTCAGGAAAAGGGAGGAAGGAAAACATTAGTCAGATTTAAAATTTATAAGCCAACTCATGAGAATTTCATAAGGATGAAATACTCAGAGCACACTTTTTTAGTAGCCCCTCAAGGACTTATTTTTGCTGCATGGTTGAATAGTACATGCACTGGGTTCTCTCTGACTAGATAGATTTGTCAGTGGGGTTTATAAATAGCATGGCACGTGTCTGAACTGCAAAGGAATGATGCCCCAGCCTCAAATACTTGATTCACTCAGAAAAATGGCTTCGTCTGGAGATGACTGGGATTATTTCAAAGGATTACTTGAACTGCTCAATTAGAGGACATCTCACAATTTCAACACTTCTGTATCCATGTGGAATGGATCATTTCCTTTCGCAACAGCTGAATGTTAAAGTGAAGAGTGTCCTAAAAGTGAAGAGACTGCACTTAACATTGGAGCAGTTGATCATATATATAGTTAACATATTCAGGTTAAACTTACAAGTGCAGTTTACAAACAACTAAACCTGCATTAAAAAACATCTTTTATTTAGCTAGACGGGAGAGGAAGCCTACTCTATGGAAAGATTTGGTTAGCTTTAGTTTCCATACTGAATTGTGGTCACTTGGAATCATTTTTAATTTGAATAACGGACCAACAGAACTTACTTACTTTTGCTAAACAAGCACTGAGACCCAAACCATGTGCAAAGTGAAGGTGGCAGGTTTCATTTCACACTCAATTTTTAAATGCTTAACCTGTGAAACAGCCACACTCACAGTTAGCCATGTTTTTCTCTTGAACCTCCCTGGACTGAAGGAACATTTTTTGTCTTTTCCAGACTGAATGATGTTGAAATCCTCTGGCTGGTGTTTCTCCAAACATTTGATCTCTACATTTCTCTAAATTAATCTTAGATTTAACTCTTATTACATTTTCAACTTGACTCATTGTATTGCTTTGCCTTTATGAGTGGATACCACAATTGATGAGGAACAATGGCTAGCCCTTACCGTAAACAATGTTTACTAAATGTCTGGATGTATGTAAATGTATTATTTTTTTATTGGCTGCTATCAACATGGGACAATGTGATTGTGCCCTACAGCTGGTAATATATTATATATATATATATATATTTATATATATATATATATATATATATATATATATATATATATATATATACACACACACACACACACACACACACACAACTTAACCACTACTTACAAATTCAAACTGTGTCAAAAATAAAAGCAAAAAAGGGGTTATTGCTTGTTTGACTTCTATCTTATATGTAAATGTCATCTCATTAAACAACCACTTCACTTTTATCTATGCTAAACATATCACTGGATTTTACTTGTGCTAAAAATATAACTGGTCTTTAAGAGGTGCTCTTTGCTCAAGGATGAAATGTTGATGTTTACAGAAATTAGAGATGACTATTTTTGTAGGTCAGTTTAGCAAACATTAGAAAAAGTCATCAGTACACTTCTTGCAATACAAAAGCAATACCTTATATCTGCATTTTAGGTTATGATATGTACCTTATAGTTTATATCTCATGTTTGTTAATATTAGGGCTGTGCATTCCAACTAGTATATGGTTTTATATTAGAGTATTCTTAACAGTTAATGAACTGATATCCTGTTGACCACATATAAGGAAAAAACAACATAAAAAAAGACTTGAAATGTGTTTTAATATTTCAGAAATAGCCAAGGGAAGGATGCTGGCACAGAAGAACTAATAAGCTAACTGGTACAACACTGGATGTTGACATAGACTCATCTTCTACAAATGTTTTTGCTCTGTACTGGATGATGTTCCAATACACTAATTTGTCAGAGAAATATGGTCCTAACATCAGAACTAGTCCATTTATTAATAAAAGTGGCACTATCTCTGTCTTCTTAGTCACATCCTTATCGAAACATCCTTTACAATGCACCCCCATTAAGGCACTTGGGCACTGTAGTAGCAAAGTATAAAATAACACGTTTACTTGCCATTGCTAACAAAATCTTTAACAGTTATTTCAAAACACAAAATTGGCATTTCTCTGTATTTTTGGCCTGTATATTTTCTCTGTCTTTTTTGATGAAAAGCAACAAATACCCAAATAGTGATTACAGTACTGGAATACTGGCACTTTAAGCAATTAACAGAGTACTCAAGTACCATTACACGTAGTTACCATATGAGAACTATCTGTGCTGGGAAATGTTCCTCGGCTCGAGAACTGTATGGCTGATGTTTCGTACTAAATGTCCATAAATGTACGTGTGTGTGTGTGTGTGTGTGTGTGTGTGTGTGTGTGTGTGTGTGTGTGTGTGTGTGTGTGTGTGGTGGGGTTATAAGAGGGTGAACTTGCAAAAGCAAAACAAGGTGAGTGTGAAAATGACTAAGCTGTTGGACGTCAGGGGAGAAACTGGCATCTGGCGTGTCAGTAATTAAGAAACATAGGAACGGTGTGTTTACTAACAGCAATTATATATTGGTCAATCTCCGCTGTTTTCACAGGTAAAGCCGTTACAGCACAAAGAAAAAAAAACACGACCCGGACACAGTGGACACCGCATTAAAAGCAAAAACAAAGGTAGTAGGTAACCCTTTATCACACTGGAGTGTAAACAAAAGCTAGATTTGATACTTGATTATTAGATTTGAGCTGATACCATATGAGTGAATAAACCCTTATTTTTACAGTTCTTCAACATTCATGTTGTATAATCATACAAAGTGAACTAATGCTACTTCAAAATAAATGTTCAGGTCATTTTCACATAATAATGAAATTATTTGTTGCATTTAATTCCTGATCTGCTGAGATTTTTATCCAGTATGACATGGTGACTCTGTATATATTTCCTCTCAGCATCATCTCAGATTCTTCATTCTCTAAACGGGTGTTATTTAAGCATCGGTTACTGAAACTCAGCCTGCACTACAGTGGGTTGAACCTCTGGCCAGCTAATTACACTGGCGGGGTATAGCCCAAGCACATCAGAACAATTCTCTTTTTTAAATTTGTCACTTCAATATCACTCATTCAAACTCCCCTCTAAATGGGTGTTTTCAAGCACTGTTTAGCTGAAACTGAATGTGTACTGTGATGCAAGGTACCATACGCTTGCGTTAGCTTAGCGTAACAGGCTACAGCATTAAACAGAACATAAACGTTGAACCAAATCAGCAAACAGCTACGTCATCCCACCGAATGGTTCAGTGGCCCTGAGCACAGTTAGCTACCCATGCTGAAAAAACTGCACCGAGCCCGTTTTTTCCGTGTGGAAAAGTCACCGGAATGGTTACCCTCTGTGCTCTCAACCGTTCAGCCCTGCAGAGTGAAAAGGCCTTACTTTCACTCAGAAAATCAACAAAGTATGTGTATACACTTGGCTTCAGTCTACACACTTAAAACTTACAACAACATTGTTAGAGCCCATTATTACCAGTGCAACTCGATTTGCAATTTGACCAACTGCTCTCTACAATTTCAATACAAAAGCAGAGGGTAGACTGAGGAATGAGGGATTTCTCTGGTAAAAACATTCAAAGCAGACATGCTGATTGGTTTTGCCTTTTTGCTTATGAAATATACCTTCATTACCTACACCTGATATTAAAAATTGAAGTGGGCATTAGCAGAACATTATGTCTTATTACCAAGTCATCACCATGTGACCTTCATTGCTGTGAGGCATTTAACCTGTTGGCAAATGCACCAAAAAATAAATAATATGCTCTGATGATACACTCTTCAGTATATTATTTACTCTCTTAGTTCTTGTGCTGGTATCCTATTATGTGTCTTTATCTGATAGGTTTCATTTTTCTAGATCCAGAACCATGAAAACCAGACTTGGATGTCTGTCCAATAAATCTGACTCCTGCAGTGACTTCTCTGAATTTTTGCCTCCTGGGCCAGAGAGGTCCACAAGATACCTAAAGTAAGTACGGATAGGTAATGAATCGTGAAGTACATAATGAATCAAGTCTATTCTTCAGATGAAAACAGAAAAGGTGACTGCAATGACGAGGGAAATTAGCAGAACCGTACTCAAGATTTTTTTCTTTTTGTGATTTTTTTCCCAGGTTGTCCACAGATGAAGTAACTAAATGGGCAGATTCGTTTGATGCTCTTCTGTCACACAAGTGTAAGTTATGTTAATCATCTCTGAAAGCGTTGTGCCAATTTCTCATCAATCACACTAAACTAACAGCTCAACACTGTATATGAATACATTTATTTATTCATACTAGAATAAACAATTTAAACAGTTCATCACGATTATCATATTCTCCTGTGCAGTCAATCGCAATTAACTGCATTTGTCCTATTTGCTCAAATTTGACCCTAAAGTGAGATGTTTTTTACTTAAAAAGTAGTGCACTGAGTGGAAGCTGTAGGAATGGACAAATTTAGCTTAGCTATGTATTTATTTCAATAATTCAATAACAGTATTTTCATTTTGTGAATGCTGGGATCACGTGGGCTGAACAGGGAAAAAAAAACACATGAATGCAGGCTCAACGTGAAAATAGGGTAAATACAGTTTCTAAATTGTCATCATCGACACTGCAACAGTAACAGTGAATGCAAGTTCCAGCTCCTCCATGACTGTAGCCCTCATAACACTGTTCTATCCTATATTGAGGGAAACTGTAGTTTTCCACTTTGCTATCACTTTTGTTAGTTTACTGTTTGTTGATTTATTCATAGATCCCCTGCAAGCACTGTCCAGCATAGTCTGACCGATATTGCTGGCATCAGTGGGGTGTTGCACTTGGAAGTATAATAGAGTAGCTCGATATACCCCAGTGACAAATCTACAGAACTACAGTAGTTAGAAATGACTTTAGTTTTATCCATCGGTGGAACTTTAAAGCTGTGTTTGAACAAGACGGCTACGGTTGCAATGTCATAGCAACGTATAGCGCTTAATCAGCTGGGCTTCAGACTGAAACTATGCACAGTCTGAGAGATTCAACTAGAAAAGTGCATTAATGGGACTGAAAAAAATGTTGGTGTCCCCAATTTATTTACATTTCGGTCAGCACATGTAATGGTTCTGGACAATTCTTCAATTTCTAAAAGATCTTTCAGAGCGACAGAGATATTAGTCATTTCTCTATTTGGTTCTTTCCTGGGTTGTTTCACTTGTCTTATATAAGAAGTTCACTCTGTATACTGATGTAGAGGATTTTTCATTTCACACTGACTCATGGATTTGGTAGCAATCTTCACTGTTGAATTCACTGAAAATGACAGATTTAATTTGCTCAGTTTGTCTCCAGCATCAATTAGAACAGCAGGTCAGAGTCCTATTCCTCGTATTCACACCTCATTAACAGTGCAGAAAACCACAAATAGCCTCTTGCTGTGCAATTAAAAGGAAATCAAGATCACACTACAAGATGGCTTAGAATCTCTCATAGCCTGCATTAAGCATTGGTCAGTGGTGTTACAAGTGTGTAAATCCTTAGATTTAATAGTAATAGTAAGCCAAGAAACCCACACGTTGACAATTTCCATATACACTCATACACAATCGTTCGGGCGGTCCTGGTCAAATTGTTGATTTGACGTTGAAACGAAAATAAGAACATCCCTCTCCACAACATCCTCTACGGGAATTTTTATACCTTTTTAGTGCATAACTGATCTACTGAATTTAACACACTAGACTAACGAATGAAACATTGCTTATAAAATGTTTATATGTTTTATCTTAAATTCAGTGGAAAAAACAGTAATCTTGCACTAAAAATAAAGAAGTGTGTACAATCACTAAAATGACTAGCAAGTTGATGCAAATGTAATTAATTAAATATGAATCTATAGTTTGAACCAGACACCTTCTAACCTAAATATATAAAAATAAATGCATTAAAATGACTCATTGAGTTCAGTGCTCTTTGCAGGCAACTGGATTTCTTTCTTTAGGTAGGGGCAAAACCATGCTCAAACAGCAAAGGGCATTCTTCAAACTGCTGCCATTTAGTTGGAAGCACATAATTACCCGAAATGTATTTGCATTACCCTTCACTGAAACTAAGGGGCCAAGCCCAAACTCTGAAAAACAGAAAACAGCTTCAGACCATTATCTGTCCTGTATCAAAGTTTTCAACACCAAACAGTAGGTAGCATTTCAGTAGGTAGCGTTTCAGTAGGTAGCGTTTCAGTAGGTAGCGTTTCAGTAGGTAGCGTTCTCCTGGCAGCCGCCAAACCCAATTTAGCCCATCAGACAGCCAGCCTGTTAAGTGTGATTCATCACTCCAGAGAACATGTCCACTGCTCTAGAGTTAAGTGGCGGCGTTTTTTACACCACTCCAGCCAATGACTGACATTGTGCATAGCAATCTTAGGCTGCTCAGTCATGGAAACTCATTGCACAGTTCTTGTGCGTATATTTCTCCCAGAGGCAGTTTGGAACTCAGTAGTGAGTGATGCAGCGGAAGATGTTTACATGCTTCAGCACTCGGCAGCCCCACTCTGAATTCATGGTGTCTACTGCTTCATAGCTGAGCTGTTGCTGCTCCTAGACACTGCCATTTCACAATAATAGCACTTACAGTTGAACAGGACAGGCCTGTGGTAAAAGATGACAGTGCTATTTTTAAAGTTGCTGAGCTCTTTAGTATGACTCATTCTATTGCTAGTGGTGTCTATGGAGACTGCATGGCTATGTGCTTGATTTTATATCCTTGTTAGCAATGAGTGTGGCTAAAACTACTGAACTCAATAATTTGGAAGGGTATCTACATACTTTTGATCATATAGTGTATCTGTGAATAAACATTCCACAAGATTCTGCTTTGAATTTATATTACAAGAACATTCCATCATTTACGTTCGCACATTCTTAAAACAACATGTTAAAACTAACCTCACTGCCTGAAGGCAGTGATAGCCTTATCTCTATTTCCATGATTCAAGACAACATTACAGCCACTAAAAGAGCAATAATGTGTGAATTCTTATGTATACAAAAATCTGTTGCATAATAAATTGGCTGTGTTTCTACATACATATGGAGCAAACTGCTGAGATGTTCTTTGAGAAACATCCAATGCAAACTGCACATATGCGAAAAATCATGTTGTTTTTAATACACCCAACCAAATCTACAACGCCTGCATATCCTGCAGTGATTATTCCTATGCCTAACATTATTTTGAGTGCACTAAGGTCAAGCCTCAGTTTCCTTTATGCAGTATTTTTATTACTTTTGGTAATACAGACATTGGCAAAGAAGTCATTGATTTCATTTGTGTGAGGTCCTGCCTTCTGGGTCTATGCAGCTTTAACAGAGGCTACAGCAAACAGTACTATTTGTTCCTTTGGTAGCCAGGGGACACAATGCTGCTGTTCTCACCTCTTGATTGTCCTTTTATTGAATCTTCTGAACAGCACTATAATTACATTTACCAGCTCTGCCATTTGTATGAGGTTTAACGTATCTGGACTAACTGCTCCTTACAAACAAGCCTAAGAGCATAGGATGTATGCCTTTGTCCTGAAAGAAGACATGCAACATATAATATGCGTCCAGGAATATTACAGGGAAATGATTCATATTTTCTGAGAATAGTGTATTGAAAATATATGATTCTAATCTCACATTATTGTTCTGCCAGCTGGTACTATTATTACCAGGAAATACCAGACGGAACTGTTAAAATGATGCGAGTATTAGAATGTTTGAATGATTCACATCACATTTACGTAAGATCAGTGTTTGTTACACACATGCTGGGATCAACTTCCAAAAGAACAAAAAAAAATCTAGGGTTGATGAATGCTGGAGCAGCACTCCCCTAAATAATGGGAAATAATGAGCAATCCACATGCTGGGATGCTAAACAAACTAAACAAACAACCTCCTGCCTAAAGACGGATGAGGAGGAAATAACAAAACCCCAGAAAATCAAGTGGCAAAACATGCCCTCCTGACACCTTGTCACAGATGTCACATAGACAAATGTGAACAATAACAGTTGTGCCCTTGTGCGCATTTCCTGTAACCAAGATAGCTGGTCTTAATGCAAAAGTATAATCTTGCATGAATCTGATGGAGTTTTGAGGGGTCGTATGGACATTAATTGTTCAAGATCTCTAGATTAAATTCCCATGTCTTTATATTTCCTTAATAAAGTGCATATTTGTTTTGCAGATGGCCTGGCAGCATTCAGAGCGTTCCTTAAAACGGAGTTCAGTGATGAGAACATTGAGTTCTGGTTAGCTTGTGAGGACTATAAAAAGATTAAATCACCTGCAAAGCTGGTATCTAAAGCCAACAAGATCTACAAGGAATTTATTGACGTTCAAGCACCTAAAGAGGTATGCGGAGTCAACCTATCAAATGTTTCTCTCCTAATTTTGTAGCTTTGTTTAGGTTGCTATAATTTCTGTACTTGAAGATTTTAAATACCTCCTTAGACGACAGTCAACAGTTTATACAGTTTTTTTCACAGAAGTTAATTGGAACTGCACTTGTCTCTTTACCTTCCATAAAGGTTAATATAGATTTCCGGACAAGGGAAGAGACCAAACAGAAGCTTCTGGAGCCGACCTCCTCCAGTCTTAATGAGATCCAAACAAAGGTGTACAGTCTAATGGAGAAAGACTCCTACCCTCGGTTTCTGCGATCAAAAATCTATCAGGAGCTGCTGAGCAGAACACAGATGTACTGTCAGAGGAAATCTGTTTAAGGTTGAATCTCTCAGTTGTTTTGCTTGTGTGTAAATCCTATGGAGATATTAGATCAGACTTTTACTGGTATACATATCAAAATATTCCCTGGGTTTACTGGAAAAGTTATTGAATATGCATTGTAGAACTGAAGCTAGTTTGCACTTGTATAGAGTATAGCCTAACCCATCACTGTGCGCCTGCACGTGTGTTTAATCCGTACCTCTTCCCAGCAGTAACATCAAAGTACTTTGCAAAAATCAGGGACCACTTTCATTCATCTAATTTCCAGTCAAAATGGCCATTAAGTAGTTTATTTATTTATTTATTGTTCAGAAGATATTTCAGAGGAGATAAGCTGTAAGATATTGTATTTGCATAAGGAAAGTCAAAGGAAACGTTTTGGTTACTCCAAAAAGTATTCAAAGATATAGCCACATTTGGATTCCTAATAACCATACAAGACCAGCTAGACCATTAAAACTGACACCATCAGATAAACAGCACTTAAAGCTTTCACCTTAAAGAGAAAATTAAGTTCCACTTTCGCTTCAGATTTGAAGAAATCCACAGGTGTTTGTGTCTATACTTCCATTGTGAGAAAAAAAACTCAACACAGGTCTGAATGGATGTGTAGCTGACAACAAGCTGTTACTGAGGAAAGGAAGAAAATAAGAACCTGGGTCTTCTCCATACAATAGACTACTCACCCAAGAGCCCAGACCTTAACATCACTGAGATGTAAGCAGAAAATGCAACCAATTCCTAAGACTTAACTTTGGTGGTGTGGAAAACTTCAGTGCAGAGTTCTCTGAAAACTGACTGCAGGTCTTCCTAAAAGAGTGATAGCTGTAATGAAGGCAAACAGTCCACACAGTAAAAACTGAAGAAAAATTACTTTTTTTTTAATTAAATATGTTTTCTGCTCCGGACACTGAAAAGTGAATCATTTGTATGAAAAAGAAATTTTGACTGTAAATTAAATCAATGGTCTCTGACTTTTGCATAGTACTGTAGATGAATTTATCTTTATATAAAGGTGCATATAACCCTTTTTCACAATGACTGGTTGCCTAGGCCTGTGGTTCTCAATCCCAGTAATGTACCAACATTCACGACACAAGTTAATGTTATCCCTGCTCTAACACACCTGCTCATGAAGGGCCTGGAAATTGCCAGATGAGATGAGGTGCATTAGAGCAAGGACAACACAAAAATGCATAGTGAAGAAAGCAGGACTGCGATAGAGAACTACTGGCCTGTAGGCAAACATAACATATATTCACGTATGTACCCATGTGTACAGTGTGTGTCCAGGTCCCCACAAGTTTGTATTCTTCAGAATTTGTTGCGTTCAAGAAATCTATTTTGTGTGTTGTGTGTTGCATGTAACCATGGCCTGCTGACCTCAAGAACTGATTCAATTATTTTTTAATCCTTTGAAAGCTTGACTCAATCCTCCAAAATGTTCATTGTATCACTTTGTTAGTGTTTATATGTTGTAAAAAACTAAATCAAGTAAACTGTGTCCTGACTTGACTGGTGTCATTCTCTGAACTCATCTGACCGAGTGAATCTATGAAAAGCCTAAATATTCTCATAAAAAAAGACCTTTTTTATTTCACCTACTAATGTGAGCCATTCTAGACATCAGCAATGACCAAATGTGGGACAGACTGTCTTCTTTTCAACAGACACAGCATGTGAGCATATGTAGGTCAGCTAACAGTGAACAGAACAGTTTTATCACAGTCAACCTACAAACAATTCATTCTAGTATCAACTGCTATTTTAAACAATCTTGTTGCTGTTCTTGTGGCTAATAATATTAAATAACATATCTAAACTGGTTGTAGCAGGAAAAACCTGCTGTGCTGAAGCATTAGTTGTTAAGATGAATGCACCATTTTTGTCATACTTGTGTCTAACACTTAGCATTTATCTTAAAAATAAAAGTTCTTAAATTCACTAAAATTTACATTAGAGTGTTTACACTGATTTTTACAGGGTACATTCTACAATGTAGTCATTTTGTTATGGCCACAATCCTGTTTTAAAATCCAGGTTTCGAAATAGCCGCCTGCAGCCCGTCAGACAAATATTATGCATTAAAGGATTAAGCTGATGCAAAGCCCAGCCACACAGACTGATCACAAAGGTTAAGCACGTCTGATAGGAAACCTTCAAACCTTTGTTGTGGCTGGTGGCTATTAAAACCGGTGGACACTGCAGTAGCAAATTATTATTATTATTATTGTTGTTCTTAATAATAATAATAAATAACTGTTAAATATCTATGTAATTAGACTTGTAATAAATGAAAACTACAAGAGTTTTGTAAGCTGTGTTAAATTGCAGTCGCCAAAGTGGCCGGTGTGCACAGCTGGCAATTGGTATTTGGCAAAGCACTTGCTTTGGCACAGGAATGCGTGGCTTCATAAAAGTTATAAACAAGGTTATTCAAATGACTTTTTCAAATTTTTATATTTTCAAATATTTTAATTATCAAATTTAGTACATATCAACTATCTATTGCAGCTCTAGTATTTCTAAAATATTTACTATTGAAGATAAAATGGTTTCCCATAATTTTGAAAGCGATAACACTTTCTGAGAAACCATGCAAAAGAAAAGGTATCTTACTTTATTCTCTAGCATTAAAAATCACAAGACTCTCTGGTCCATACTTACATATCTCTGAGATATGTATCTCTGAGTGCAACGTCATTGGACAGTCGAACGAGCTCGGAGAAAAGCACCAACCGACAGATCTGTTACGCTAGCTAACAGACCCCTGCACTGACTAGGGTTGCCTGCCCACCCAGAGAGATAGAGGCCAATTGTGTTCTCTAGGACTTCCAGCCATGGATGGCTGTAGCATCTCCAGGGTTCGAACTTGCGATCTCCTGAAGATAGGGCCACCGCTTAGGTGGTTGCGCCTCTTGGGAGCCCCCTTCTTCCTAGGTTTGAGAGTGTTTTTCTTTGGATTATGATTAAGCCTGACTTATATAGTAAATAAGCCTGACAGATATAGTAAATAAATGTGTTTTATAGAGTGTCTATCGATGCATTGACCTTAAGAATAAATTAAATAATGCTGATGATCTGCTGGAAAGTTTAATAAACTGTATTTAAAATACTTCCTGTTCTATATTGGATCTATATTTCTCTTCCAGCCAGCCTCAGATTTGCAGCACGATGCCCCACTTTTCTTGTTAATTATGAATGATCTGAGTTAACAATTATCACAGATCATGGATCTTTGTGGAGTTCCTGGCTTTGTATCTGGGCAGCTCTCTCACTTGGTTGCTAAGCTAGATTGTCGACACTGAGTGCTTTCAGTGCTTTGGACCTTACTGTGATGTGAACTGTTCAACTGAACTGAACTGCTTAATAGAAGATTGGGAATTTTACAGAATTCCCCCCAGACCATCATGTCCTATCCACTGACGCAACTGTGCACTTACAACTACTTTGTTTACAGATATTTAAAAATGTGTGTTACGTTTATGTAACTCATTTAATCCTAATTTTAGCATTTTGATCAACCTGTAAACCACTGGTTAAAACTACACTCAAAGAGAATTTCTGAATTCCAACAGGAGGACAACACTTCAGTATTCATCTGAGGTAATACTGTAA
The DNA here is from genome assembly GCF_015220715.1 of Pygocentrus nattereri. Classification (NCBI taxonomy): domain Eukaryota; kingdom Metazoa; phylum Chordata; class Actinopteri; order Characiformes; family Serrasalmidae; genus Pygocentrus; species Pygocentrus nattereri. The sequence continues at coordinate 21,778,985 of NC_051236.1, forward strand.
TGTCTAAAAGTATTTTTCCAGCACACTTACTATAACAAGATACAGCCTAACTTCTTAAACTACAGGAGTATTAATCTTAATAATTTTATATTTAATAAATATTGTAAATTATTCTGTAACTATTACAAGTACACAAATCCTGTGCTTGAGTGAGGTACATAAGTAGGGGAGAACAAGGTAAAACTTAACATGGACATTTTATGTAGTTAAAAAGGTTCAAGCACACACACACACACACACACACACACACACACACCCCTTCTAGGCTGCTTCTCCTTCTGGGTCACAGGGGGAGCTGAAGCCTATCCCAGCAGTCATTGGGTGGAAGGCAGAATACACCCTGGACAGGTCACCTGTCCATCTCAGGGCTATCCCCATAGCAATCACTGCTAATTCTGAGAGCAAGTTTGAGATTTTTATATTTATGACACAGCCTATTTTCATTATTTATTTTCATAAATATGTTCTTATGATTTAGATTTGAAAGCATAGTTTTCCATTCTCTTGGATTAAGGCACTTTGCATTGATTTAATAGACCTTTCAGTGAGTATTACAACTAGCTCGTTCATCTGTTACAATTAACCCTGCTTATGGGGTTGTAACTTTTGTGTTCACTCTGCTTTCAACTGAATGGCTAAAAAACACTGGGTGCTGGAATTTTCATTTGCAACACCTCATTTGAGGTGTCTAAGTTGTTTGTACAAAATAATACTGATAATCTTTCTTGACAATGTTTTAAATTGTCTCCAGCTCTCCCCAAATTGCTTTTAAATGTACACAGAAGTAAACGTTCTGTAAAAGTTCTAGCTATTACAAAGTTAAATTACTCACATTAACAGTTTCTATTAGCAACTGTGTAGCTGCAGACATGAAAAATGGGTTAAAACATCCATCCATCCATCCATTTTCTAAGCCGCTTCTCCCTCAGGGTCGCGGGGGAGTGCTGGAGATTATCCCAGCGGTCATCGGGCGGAAGGCAGGATACACCCTGGACAGGTCGCCAGTCCATCGCAGGGGCGGGTTAAAACATTCTTATTTAAAAAGCACAACCATAAACAGACTGCTCTTGCAGACTAACTAAGACCAATTGACCAGTTCACCAAACAGCTCTTTTCCAGCAACACATCTCAGTCACAACACAGTGAAAGGAGAGCCGACTTGTGGGGTTGACAGGATAACAAAGTCGTACAGCTGGCCTTTTGCTAATCCTCAAGCTATTGAGCTCACCATGTCAACTATGAAGTGTTCAGCAACAGTTCAGCCCAGTAACTTCTTAGTAAAGTTCATTTTTGTGATAATGCATTCAAAATTTCACAAATGACAGGACAAAAAGCTCCCTAGCATGCATAACGCTGTGGTCTCACCACAGCCTATCAAGGCTAAAGGATGAAGACTTCCAGGTAGACAGCATGAAAAAAAGGCAGAATGTTTTCTATTCTACAGGGTAGTATGATTATAGGTTGCACATTCACAATGCTGCACTTATCTAACTAGCCACGTACCTTGGAGTCTGATTTTTGAGAAGTTTACTTGTTAATGTGGATTCCACATTGTTTAACCCTACAGTTCTACTCTTCTGGCTTCAGTTTAGGAAATAACAAGAAAATGTCTCTCCCCACACTGACAATCTTGGAAAATAAAGCTTGTAAGTGGTTCCCAGGCCTAGTTTAAAGTTGTTAAGCTGTGACTGGATAATGAGTGTTTAGGGGAGGGGTTTAGTAAAAGGTGTGCGATGACTGGTCTGCTTTTATTCGAAAGTGCATCACAATCTTTTGGATATTCACGAAAATCCAGAATTCTCCCACTTCAAAGTAGCAAGTATGGTACAGCAGAAAGTGCTGTTGAAAAAGTCATTTTCTTTGAAATTTAAAATGTACTTTGAAATGTAGTGGAGTGAAAATAGAAGTCAGAAATAATAGAGTACTTTAATAAAGTACAGATGCTTAAAAAAAAGTACTTAAGTTGAGTAAAAAACAGATTTATAATTCACACGAAACTATTCAAATACAGAACATAAGCCATTGTATCATATCTTTGGCTCAAAGCTGACACTCAAGGTTCCCTTAAACAAACAGACAAACAGTGATGGGAATCGCTGGCCTGGCCTTTAGCAGCTGATTCAGGACTATTCCCGGACTGGTTCTCACTCACTGACTTTCCCCACTAATTCACGCCATTTAACAGGAATTAGAGCCCACGGTGACCTTGAGCGGTGGCTTAGCACTTAACTGTTTTTTTTTCCACATTGCTAGGAAACGGGGGACAGGGCATGAAAAGTAGCCAACAACTCCACTGAACCTAGAAATAAATTTCACGCAGAAAAGAGGTATAATGAACTGTAACAGTGTGTTCATTTAAGAAAATACAAACCTTCTTGTGATTTCACTGGTTAAAATTAAATGACCCACTTCAGTAAAATTGTACGGTGTTGTACAACCATAGAGTAAATAGGAGCAGCTCACTGCAGTGACACACATAGGGCCTTTTGTGTAACCCTGTTGTGTAGGCTAAAGATGGCCATGAACCACCAGCCTTTTCAGCTTTATAAGATTTATCTCAAATCTGAAAGTGCTGTAGAGATGAATCTCACAAGATCAGAAAATGGTGTTCTCAGCGAGCCTAGCAGTGCTTTAAACAAGCAGCTTTCTGTTTAGAAAGGTTATTCTTAGCACTCAGGCACTCAGACCACTCATATGGAGGATGCACATGCCTAACTAAAATGGGTTGAAACAGAAGTTAAATAAAGTTTGTTCTTTGGGAGAAAGCTAAATTCCATTTAAACCTCTCTGAACTCTTGTTGTACCTACTTTTAATGACTAAAGATAGCCAAGTGAGCAAAGAGGAAATATAAACATTTGTAGAACTACAATTCTTAATTCTTCAATAGAAAGAAAGCAACAACTTGAAGTGATAGACCTGCATGCCTTGGCTGTAAAGGGTGAAGTATGACCGAGTATGAGAAGTATGACTGGACCTTGCCATTGTTTAAAGTGTAGTATCACACATGAAACCACAGCAATGTTTTAGAACCAACAACAAAATCTGAAGCACTAAAGACAATACCATTCAAAAGTGAGGTTTTTTTTTAATTAAGAACAACTGGATTCAATTTGATTTAGATTTGATTCAAGTTTCTTTAAGAAATATAATGCTTCAGAAGTGTTAAAAAATAGCTGATCAGAAAGACTGGGCTATAGCATGCTTCTCAAAGAGGACATCGTTCACTTTGTCTACTCGCTGCAGGTCAGTGGTTCTCAATCTGATAATTAAAAGGAAGATAAAAAGGAGGATTTTCCAGGGTGGAGGGTGAGAAAAAAGGGCTATTGTTTCATATTTCTGAGAAGGATTTTTCATAAACGTGATATTTCATAACGTTATAGTGCTGGTGCCTCCTCAGCTGCTCAGCTGTGTGTTCCAAATTCAGGTTTTTACATCCTGCTGTGTATTTTTCTAGGTAAAGAGCTTTGATTTTGTTCACTGCAGCTCCTCCTGCTTCATAATGAGTTATGACACAAGCACACAGAGTAGCAGTTCAGCAAAAGTCCAGCAAAAAGCCTTTAAGTAACTTCTATGTGTAACAGAATTGTGTGATTATTAGCTGACTACAGTATATATATAAAGCACCCACACAGTGCTAGCTTGACAAAGTCTGCTAAATTAAAACTAAAAGAAAATACTGTTAATTTGTCTTAATTATAAATCCTGTTTCATTTGTTACAATACTATACAAACATAGCACTGTTTCTGACCTTTGCAAACAATACAATATGATTTGCTATTTTTTTTCAATCAATGCAATTGCATCAGGAGGAATCATAAACAACACTAAGAAAAAAATCAATTATTACACCACAAATAACTGTTCGCTTTGAAGGCTTTTGACTGATTATAGTCAGTGGAAAGTTAGTTAGGTACCTACACTTTGACAGAGGTGCACTTTGTAGTTGTATAATTACAGTCTGTAGCCCATCCGTTTCTCATCATAATGTCTTAGCCCCTTTTCTCTGTTTTCTCTGGGGGAGGGGGCGGTCAGGTTGTGAAGGACCTGGTCTCACACTGTCCACAATTTCATTTCTCATTTTGCGCTGTTCATCAATAGTCAGGATCCACACATTGGCATGGTGACCTCTTTGTGTTAGGAGTTTGTAAACTACTTCTGTGTTACTACTGCACAGTCCATCAACCAAAAATATGCAGCCAAAGGTATCCTGGGGTCAGGAACTGACCACTGATGCAGGACTAGAAGATGACTAACACAAACAGTGAAGCAATAGTTCAGTAATCATCTCTTAACTTTACATCTTCAAGATGGACCAAACAAGGTAGGAGTGTCGAATAGAGTGGACAGTAAGCATACAAAGTTTAAAAACTCCAGTAACACTGCTGAGTCTAATCTACTCACGCCCTTGCAACACTCACTAACATACCACTACCATGTCTAACATCCAAATAATATCTGCTTCACGGTAAACATGTAGGAGTCTTGACCAATAGTAAAGAGAGACTAAAAAAGAATGTAGAGAAACAGAAGGACTACAATCTATAATTCTACATACTATAAAACTACAGTGCACCGAATTAAATAAAGCCATACTATAGCATACTAAAGCCATGCCAAACTAAAATAGTTCTCTATTACAATTAAGAAGTATTACTTGACAAATATGTGCCATGCCAACAGTTAGGCTAGATCAAAATGTTATTTAACCAAACTACAAAACAGACGTATTTTCATATCATACAGAGCAGAGGCTTCCTACAGTCTCCTCTTTATAGACATTGTATTTGTATCTTTCACTTGATTGATGTCAACTTGGTGAGATATGTATTTAAAGGCTCTTTATTTGTTCCCTGAATACGCAGTAGATGGTACTCATCACATTCACATCACGGCAAGACTTGTAAAACCACGTAATGGAAAAAACAGAGGTCAACATCAACACTTCCTAATTTATGACGGACTGTGGGCTAAGGGATGTGCCCGTGATGATGTCAACACTTTATAGCGCAGTTGCTCACTAACATCCTACAGACAGGAAGAAATAGTCATAGCATTTGGCCACCTGTGCTATGAACTGTGCTATGAAAAGTTACAATGGTTAAGGATAAGGCTGCTAAAAGCAGCTGTTTCTTTCTCATGTCACTTCACTTCAATTTTATTTGTGTGAAATGCAACAAAGTCACACATTCACTACATATTCTAGATTGGGTGGTAGAGAATACTTGTGCAAAAACAAATGTACATGGAAGAGTGTTCATGTGGGAGAATTATCCAGCAAAATATAAATGACTTTTGATACAAAACTGATTGAACTACCTAAAAAATGCCATCCTTGAGTTTTCTGGTACCATTAATGTTGAAACTGAAGTATACAACTCCAGATAAGACTGACGAGCGCATGTACGGTGCATCCTCAGGTGGACTAAACTAATCTTTTCCTTTCCTTTTGGCACTCTCAAAGCCATCACCTCCATTTCCTGCAGCAGTGGGTGATCCACTTCCATCTCTTTTGAAAGAACAAGTAAAAAGCTCCAGTCACCTTGTCTCACCATGACTTTTGTATCTCAGTGTAATTGTCCTGATCTAGGGTGTATTATCTCTTGAAAGGGCCTTTGGAGGAGGAAAACAACAAGGCTATTTTCCCCTCTCCACACGTCTCTTTCATTCGTATTGGCTTCCAAGCATGGGGCGACAGTGATGTTCTTACATCACAGCGGATGCACAAACATCTCAAGGCTAACATGCACAGGAGAGCCTTGTCCTTACATAACCATGTGTTTTCATTACAATCCAGGTCGATGTACTACAAAGCCTGTCAGGTAAAAGGGTCTCTGTAAACAGTGACCTCACGAATAACCACCCACAGGGTCGTAGGTGGGATTCCCAGAGGCCCTCTTCTATTATGTTATATTAAAGTTAATCAAATGTTCCTTATTGTGAGCACAATCTGAACATGTTAGGTGAGCCTCAACTCAATATATAAAGGCAGTAAGGCAACGGTTGAAGTTGAGCACAAACCTCACCTAAAGAAACATCTTGCTTAAAACTCACTTTTGCATGCTTACTTTATTTATTTATATATTTCAGTTCGCAATTGATTTTTGGGTGGCATAAATGTAGTATGACCTTAGTACGTCATCTACACTATGTTGTAGGTTATATTTGAGTGACGCTTTGTTTTGAGTGGTCCTTTTAGATTATACAAACACTCAACAGACTCAAACAAAAGGGATAGGATTAGGTTTTGGGTTAAGGTTAGGGTCACAATTAGGGCCAGGCTTAGGATTAGGTTATGTGTAATGGAAGTAACATTAACAACATACACTATGTTTCCAAACACATATTACACATATTAACTTGAGCGACATTCCATTTTTAATCCATTAATATGGTTTTAATATGATGTCAGCCCACCCTTTGCAGCTACAACAGCTTCAACTCTTTTGAGAAGGCTTTCCACAAGGTCTGGTTACGGAAATATCTGACCATTCTTCCAGAAGCACATTTGTGAGGTCAGACACTGATGTTGGATCAGAAAGTCAGTGACCTCTGTACACTATGCACCTCAGCATCTGCTGACCCTGCTCTGTCATTTTATGTGGACTACCACTTTGTGGCTGAGTTGCTGTCGTTCCAAATCGCTTCCACTTTGTTATAATATCACCAACAGTTGACTGTGTAATATTTAGTAGTGAGAAAATTTCACAAATGGACCTATCACGATACCACACTGGAATTCACTGAGCTCCTGAGAGTGACCCATTCTTTCACTAATGTTTGTAGACGCAGTCCACATGCCTAGATGCTTGGTTTTATACATCTGTGGCCATGGAAGTGATTGGAACACCTGAAGCCTATCCCAGCAGTCATCGGGCGGAAGGCAGGATACACCCTGGACAGGTTGCCAGTCCATCGCAGGGCAGACAGACACACTCACACTCACACCTAAGGGCAATTTGGCACGTCCAATTGGCCTGACTGCATGTCTTTGGACTGTGGGAGGAAATCAGAGAACCCGGAGGAAACCCACACAGACACGGGGAGAACATGCAAGCTCCACACAGAGAGGACCCTGGTCACCTGGCTGGGGAATCGAACCCTGTCGCTGTGAGGCGACAGCGCTACCCACCGCATCACCGTGTTTTTCCAATATGGTGACTGCAACTCATAAACTAGTGGATTAAGATTTACTGAGTAAAGCACTTCTGCCATTGAATCATCACACTTTTTCCACTCTTGGTTCTTTAATACATATAAGTATCACTAGCATCAATGCAAGGAAAACAGCTGACTAATAAGACTAATATTACAGCTACCATGAACTGCCAGTTTCACCTTAAACTGGCAAAGCCATTCCAAATGTGACCTTTCTCCCCTTCTTGAATCTCTAGGCCAGTCTATAAACAATGTTAGAGCACAAAAAAGGCACCATCACAGTTAGCCTCGGCAATTCCCATTTCCCTATTTTCTCCTTTTTCAACACACATACACACACACACACACACTTACAGCAAACACTCTGAGGGATAAGGGTAGGGAAAGAACTGGAGCGTGATTGGCTGAAAGGATGGATGATGCTTTCTCTTCTGCACTATATAAACCCCCTCCTACCTCTCTATAACCAGACTGCTGATAAACTCTCACAAAAGGAGACACTATTCAAAGGATATTTATCTCTTTCTTTGGGCTTACAATGTGCAGAGGACTAGCAGCACTACCAAACACTTGCCTGGAAAGGTAAAGATTTCTGTAGTTCTCTGTGATCAGGACTATTTCACAGTATATGATGTATTTATTATTTTTGTACACTTTAAAATCTCTCTTTTTATTGTCATGTAAATAAATCAGGAGAGGATTTTGGTATATGTATGACATTCACTGTGTTATATAAGACAATGAAAATGTATGTGTCTAAAGAATTTTATCTGCGCATCACAGGGCTAAAGGATTAAAAGCACGCATGAGCAGCTTTCTGGACTGGAGGCTGCTGTGCTATGCCTACAAATTGAGAAAACCAAGGTACAGTTACATTCTGCACATGACATTTATTCCATGTATCTTACATAAAGACAAAGCTAACATTTATACAGGCTACAGGATAGAGGCCACAGCACTAACCAGACAATGGCTTCTTTTACAGGCTGACCTTGGAGGAATGCTTGAGATGGAAAGAGTCTTTTGACAAGCTACTGTCCAGCAAACGTAAGTATGATGTGCAAATAAATACACACTACCTACAGAAGTATATTCTTTAAAAAATTGTTTTGATGCTAGTGAAACTGCACAGGTTAAAGGACCGTAAAGCATTGTGCCTTTAGCAATGAAATTCTGTGTGTTAAGACAGGACTAAAATAGGACAAGTAGAATGTGCAATGGAGTGTGGGTAAAAATCTAATCATAGTAATGGGGCTGCAGTGCACAGATGTGTCTGTACTCTGCTGTCTAATATGTGTGGGATGCACTAAGCTGATGCAGCATGTTACACAAGTAATCTCTTTTTACCCCCCTCCATCAGATGGACTATACGCCTTTAGAGCTTTTCTGGTGTCTGAATTCAGTGAGGAGAACATTGCCTTCTACCTGGCCTGCGAGGACTACAGAAACACAACATCTGCAGCCAAGCTCTGCTCCAAAGCCCAGAGGATTTACAATGAGTTTATCGGAAGTGAAGCACCACGAGAGGTGAAGAACGCTCATGCAAAATTCATTCATCCGCATATTTCCTAGCACTGGGGTTTGTAGCTGAATGTATATTTCATGCACACTGCCAGGTTGGATTAAACTCACTTTGCTTCTTCCTCCTCTCTTCCAGGTTAACATCGACCATGAGACTCGTGACATTACCCAAGCCAATGTGAAGAGCCCAACTCCAACCTGCTTCGATTTAGCACAGTACCGGATCTACATCCTGATGGAGAAAGACTGCTACCCGCGTTTCCTGCGGTCATCCGCCTACAGAGATTTAGTCAGCCATTTGACCAAGAAGAACACGAAGGCTGCCACAAAAAAAGCCTGAAAGACCTGATCCACCAGGAGCCTAAAAGAAGAAGAAGAGAAAGAGAAAGAGGTAACGTCATGAATGAGGTGTCCGTCTGATGAAGAAAAGGGCCAGACAGAGAGTTGTGGTGGTCATTACAGATCCTGAACTGAGAGACAGGCCTGTAGTGAATAAAGACCACGACGGCAGCTCAAGGTTATAAAGAGCAGCAGGATGGAGTGGAAGAAGACTACCATTCTACCACAATTGTGTAAACGGATTTGAAAAAAAACGAGATTAATGAGGAGCAGACTGTGTAGCATCTACATCACAATCAAAGAAGATATGCTGATGGAAATGTCCCATCTTGCATATGCAAATAAGCTTGTTAAGATTTTTCTATTAACACTGCCATTTTTAATGGGGAGCTCTGTAAAACTATTTATTTATTTATTTATTTCCTTTTTCACTTGCAAACTGCCAGTACACTGCTGTGATTCTTAAAACAAAACACTCTTTCTTGAGAGGATGTGTGCAATATTTTCTTTCGAACTTGCTGTACTCTGTCCAAAAAAAAAATATAATAAAATTTCTATTCAGATATTGTCATGACATTTTGCATTTTTGTAGCATGAGAAACTTACAGGTCACACAAACAAACGTCAACTACACAGGAAAGACAAAAGGTAAAAACAGAGACATGCACATATATTCTACCCATGCTATTTCTAACTTCTTTGAAGCCACCCAGAAGTACATGAGTCATTTTACTGCACTGTGAGACACTATACCAGACATTTCACCCTGTGATAAACAAGCTCGCAATGATGGAGCAGCTAGCTTCTTTCATATTAAATCTCCACTGCTCATTGGCAGAATAGATCATACAGTGTGGGTTTACAGAATCACCAAGGCAACTGTTTGGGTCTGGTTTCCAAAGCAGAGAACACACCATTTCCTCACTTCTCTTCTCAGCCTTCCCTCATACAGACATCAGTGAGAAATTGAATGGCAATGCTAATTCTTGGAAACAGGAAATCCATTTGATAAGGTATTTGCGTATTTGAAAGCACAATAACAAAGGCTTGCTTGTATCTGTGTTTGCTCAAACAATAACTCGCCAGTAATTAAAGAAATAAAGCTGTCATTTCCAGGGCTTGTCTATCAGCAAACATGTCATGAAGAGATCATCAAACCGAGTTTGTAAACTGAAACTTTTTATGCATGGACAGAGTCCAATAATCACAGAGTCCACTGATCACAGTATCAATCTGAAGAATTCATCTATATCTATATCAACAATAGCGTTAGTTCTGTCTACCACAGTCATCCGACATGGGTAAAACGCTTAGACATTACAAACCAGTATCTGTGAATATTTCAATTTCATCAGCAAAGAGCGCAGCGACAGATGGTGCAGTGGACATAGTTGTAATATTCAGCCTTCACCACAATGAGAACAGAGAGCAGTCTATGGCCTAGATGCCATGTCTGTTATATGTAGGTTTCAACCAGCAGTTCAGATGTTCCAGCTGATTACGCCGTATACACATCTTTGGAAAGCCAGAATGGTAATTGGTCATGTTGGTCATTTAATCACCGAAAGAATGACTTTAAATATGATACAACTTCAGAATGTATGAGCTAACAGTTATGTAAATCATGTAATGTAAAACAAGACTTACAGGTGCATGTTAACAGTAACCAGCTGAACAAGCTGAACATAAACTAGAAACTAAGTTAGCGTGTAAAGTCTGAGTCCTAAACCTTGAGAGTAGTTAGTTTAACCCCTTAAAATCTTATTACATACTAAAACACTTTTTTTCAGTACAAGGACTGGTTGAGTTATTCTTAGGACCCAGAACTGTGTCATAAAACTTTAGGTACAGTGGTGAGCCCTGGCCATTTAAAGGGTTAAAACTAGCAAAATAAGGCATTTCAGTTGCACCATCAACGCTTAAGGTGAACAGCAGTGTGTAAACTACAGTTATGATCTTGACATAGTAAAGTAAATAACATTCAGTGTGTAGTATTACATACTCAGTCCAGGTAAATTATGTCTGATATGGGCATTTCAAGCGATTTTATAGTCATAAATTAAACATAGTCTGACTAGCATTGGCCTGCAAATATTTCATTATCTGTAATATGAAACAATTGAAAACACTATAAGGACGATTAAAATATGGCAGAGGATTCAATTCTTTTGTTTTCTTTTGCTTTTGTTGTATTTCATACACAAGGATGTACAGAGAGACTTTGAAATACAGAACTCTGCACTTGAAGACCACCTGCCACCAATAAAATGAAGAAAATGTAAAAGACAAAGAAATTGTTCAATTAAAAAGACGAAAAACTGTTCAGAACTAATGTTTAACAATGGAATATGTTAACCCCTTAAAATCCCAGGATTTTAACATTCCCGGCCTTACTACTATGTCACTACAGGGACTTGTTCAACTATTTTTAGGTTGCAGAAGTGTGTAATAAAATGTTACTGCATGTAATATGTGTGAGGGATTTTGTTCATATTCCATATTTTTTCTATTCTCTGCGAGCTATGTTAGTCACTTAATACCATGATACTGCAAAAACGAATCATTTCTGACTCGATCATCGTATCGTGGAGATATGTAGCATTCCTAGTCCTATTTACAGGGCCTGCAGCAACCATAGAGACCAGATCGTTTCCTCTGACCATATGTTGTATTGAGTCCTGCCAAAATGTGAGGAGAATTACTCCAAGTATTCTGACCTCACCCCTCTGACTTACAAATTTCATAACTGACCCCCCATCTATATATGTGGTAGTTCACAGAATAATTTGCAAGTACTGGAAACATCACCCACAGGACATTCAGCTCTCTCAGTAATTACTACTGACAGATTTCTGCATGTTTTAGAGATTGATTTTTGTGAAGGTGGCCTTTGACAAACATGGAACAAGATTGCCTCCTAGTGGGTGATAAGCAATGTAGCATCACCACCACAGAACAAACAGGCATTCTAAAAAAGGGCACTTTTTCAAATAATGAACATTGACTTTGGCTGGTATTGGTGTAAGTTTGTCATTTCTACAATAATTGTAATGTTTTTTGTATTTGTTTCAGTATGTTAAACAACGTATGTCACAAATAAGACACTAATCCTTTTCAGTGATGCACAAATGTAGCTGTGATAGGCTATAATACTGCCAGCATGCTATAGTATATACTTTAAGGTCCTATTACTGATCTATAAATCGCTTAATGGTGCAGAACCAGCATATCTGATATGCCGCAGCAATATGCAAGCAGAACTCTCAGACCATTAGGAACTAGTCAGTTAGTTCTGCCTAATGTCAGACTAAAAATGGAGAATCAATGTTTAGCTCTAATGCTGCTCTTAAATAGAACCGGCTGACAGAGAGCATTAGAAGAACACTAGACACATTTAAATCCGGGCTGAAAATATTCCTAATTAAGCAGGCTTTCAGCTCAGTTTAAAACAGTTAGCTCTATTACTCATCTCGGCACTTTATTATCCTAATTTAAGCTTTAATTCGATTTTAATTTAATGAGTAACTTCTCTCTTCTCTTAAAATCTATAGTTTTAATCAAGTTTTAATTATGTTTTTTATTTTATGTTACATTTTAATTTAGAATTTATCTTTGTATTTTATCAATTATAAAGCACTTTGAATGACTGCAGTGTATTAATGGTCCTACATGAATAAACTTGCCTTGCCTTAATGTATTGCAAGCACTATACTTTGTGTCATTTGTCCAGATCTGTCAGCAAAACTCAAGACAACGTATGAAATATTAATAATAGTTTACATTAACTAAGTGTATAGTCGCTGTACTAGCAGCCCTAAAGCAAGTTACCTTGAGTGTCTGCATACCAAGTGATAACGATCATATGGGCCTATCTGAAGCCTAAAAAAGAACATATATTTATCTATATAAATTACATACACTACAGGACACTTTCTGCTGGCTTGAAGCACGAAGGAAGAAGATCCATATAAATCTGAAAACTCCTCAAAGTTTTAAATGATTAAACACCCAGTGTGGCAATGCAGTATAGAGCTGTATTGCATCAGGTAATTATTTTCCAAATTTAGAGCTAATTTGACAGTTTTACCTGACAAACTGATTTACCTGATTTTACATACACAATATACAATAAACAAGCACTTTAATAGGAACAATAATTCTGGGCAGGGCCTCACTTTGCTCTCACAACTCTCATTCTTTGTGGCATGGATTCAAGGTGATTGGGGCCCACGTTGACATGATTTATCATGCATTCCCTGCAGATTTTCGGGGGCACCTTCATGCCGCAAACCTGTTCTACCACATCCCAAAGGTGATTGATTGGATTTAGATCCAATGACTGGGAAGGCCATGGACAAACACTAATTTATAGTCATGTTCATGAAACCAGTTTGAGATGACTTTTGATTTGTAACATTGTGTGTTATTACACTGAAAGTAGCCATTATGAGAGGGTAGAAGAGGTACATTGATTCCATGAAGGGATGCACATGGTCAGCAACAATACCCTGGCCATGGCATTCAGGTGATTGGTATTAACAAGCCCAAGGTGTTTCAAGAAAGCATTCCCTACATCACCTTAACCCTTGATTCTGCTACGTGTAATTCTTGTTGCCCTCTTTTGCCTTGTTTGATTGCTATGAAGCACTTAGCATGTGTCATCCACACTCATGCTGCAATGAACAGTCTCACCTGGAAGCTCTAGTCTTACATTTCCAGTCTTAAAATAAATAGGTCAATAGTTTACCTTCACATTAGTCTTAAACTCTTAACTCTCATGGTTTGTAGTCAGTCCCTGCATAAACTCTTATTTCTGTATGCTATAAGCCTACAACATAGTTTTATGATAAAAATAATTCCTTTAGGTCTCACGAGTGGCAATTCCTTGCTTCTGACAGTAGAGGGCAACAAACACTACAAAAAACTGGTATGTCAGTCAAGACACTTTGGAATTCAGTAAATACATTTACCTAAAATCGCTATGCCAAAAATATTCAAAAATGTGCAGTTTGATGGTTTATTTTTAAAAGAATGTTCTCAGTGTTCCCACTGTTTTAAATCTATATGCTCTCACAGAACTTTACTGGATATGTCACACACAATCAGTCAAGCTCAAAAAATATCCTAACAGTTAAGGTCAGTTTTCACCATTACATCAAGGCTGGAACAACTTAACCTATTAGCCCTATTTCACACATTAAACTGTTACAATTAAATTCCAAACTGTCTAAAAAGCCCTGCTGTTAACATACAATTTAATGCATTTGACATTCTATTTGTTAATGTTGCAGAACATCCAATCATTTTGTGGTTTATTATGTTTACAATATGTTTATTTCCACTACCAAAAGGTGCTATAAAGAAATCTCACCTAGACTTTTGGCCTCACAAATATCAGTTAGCTTTCAACAGCCAACAAAAGGTGTAGGCCTTTGGGGAATCAACTTACTGTATGGGTATCTCTCTTAACGGAATCAGTTACTCAGCATGAGATTCCCTTAATTACGGCCAATTAAAGTGGCCCTATAATACGTTGCATTTTAGGTATCTAGGTCTTTAATTTCATGGCTCATGGCATCTTTTTCTACAGGAATGTAATTCTGTTGCATTTCTTAGTGCTCCGATCTAATAGAAGAACTGCAATAAAAAAGGGAAGCAACTTTGTAAGTTCATTCTCTTACAGGACAAGCTTAAAAGTAATTACACTTTTCTCAACTGTTCAAGACATTTCCTGATTTAATGCACCATTTTCCCAAAACAAAATACTATGTACAGATCTGAGAAAACGTCCAAATTTCCAATCCAATAAGACTCAAAATCATGCTATCTTCCACCAAATTACGCCCGCAGATGGCACTATGAAACACACACTACGGAACGCTGGTACACAATGCTGAGATTAACTCAATTCTATCATGAAAAACACCAATGGAAATGAATAAAGTGCCATGTTTTTTTTTTCAGAACAACCTACACATTCTGATCATGCTACTGAAAACTACATGAATTATTCATGAATAAATGTAATTAATGAGTAAATGTAAACAATATTCAATTTCCAGTGTGATTTCTTTGATAATGTAGCAAGTTTTTCTATTTCTTGTTTCACACTGTTAAGTACTATAACTATGTCTACAGTATTTTGCTTTGACCATGTTTATTCTTCATTTACAGTACTTACCATTCAAATGTACAGCAAATGCATATCTTGTACAGTTATGTATTGAGAGGAAGAATTTAACCAACATATCATCCTCTTCTACTGCCTCCCTTGAAATACTGGAATTACAGATTTTGTAATAAGCATTATTACTGCTGCTGGTCTCAGATGAGAAATAATCGCAGGCCAGTCCATGTCGCTTCTTTCCATTAAGATCCTTTCACTGGCAGGTAAGTACAGTAGCACATCTGAAATAACTTTGTGGTATTGGTATATTGCTGATACCAGTGCTGTATTATGTGCCAGTATCAGTGGTGATACAAAAACGGTGCAACATTACTCACCATATTGACATGTGCGTACACCAAAAGTCAGGGTGACAGATGACATCAAGTGGCTAATAAGTTGAATAGGGAAAAGCCTGAAACAGCTGCCATGCTTTCTGCTCTGTAGAACATCTGTCAGAGGTTGACATGAATGTTTATATCAGCCAATAGAATTTGTGAACCAACTAGCCAAAGGCCAACAGTGTCCATAAAAAACAATTCTAAGAAAGATTATGAATAATATGATGTACCAGTGCTACTTTCGTCATCTGTTATGAATTGCACTGGGCAGTTATACTGTCCTTACAGTGGAAGGTCATCAAAATTTCCTTGTTTTTGGTCTTACAGTGAGTTTTCATGTTTGACATTAGAGGGCAACAAGCATCAAAAAAATAAATTGGTAAGTCAAGACTCAAGACAAGACTGGAATTCAGTTGGACTTCTGGGTATACCAAAACATTTTCAAATAATGAGGATATATATATAAAAATGATAAAAATATTATGTTCTTCCCACTATTTAACCAAGTATGGGAGTGTGAGAAACAGGCCAAGGTTTTTGCTTTTATAAAAACCAATAGCTACATTGATTTTGTAACTGAAAAAGCATATAACTTAATAGAGGACATTCTAAGCAGGCATACATGTTTAATGCTAATTAATGCCTGTAGTGCCTACAGTGTAGGCACTTAAATTCAGCCGGAGATGACCTTTTGTGACCAGGACATGGACACTCTTGAGTACAAACTGTTTGAGAAGATCCAACATTCCCTTGACACCCATAAAAACGAACATTCCAGGATGAGTTTAGGAATTGTACATTATCTGTCCCATCACATCTCCTCATGACGCTGTGCTCTGAGATACTTCGCTCCCTCTTCCATGTTCCATATCTCCCATAACACTGTGTGTATGGTGTGCTACGTTGTCATAACCATTATGCAAAGCTCCCCCTGGGGGTCATATGTTCAAACAAATGGTGCTTTTGAGGATCACTAGTTTCATCAACCCAGGGCCCAAGGGACAGAGTCTACTGCATTTTGCACTCCAAGCGTGGGAAAAGGCCTCTGTCAGTCCCCTGTGAATGGGGAAAACTGTGCTATCCACTGACCCTGCTCCTTGGGGCTTTGGAGCCTTGGTCTCCTATGGATTAAGGCTTTCAGAGTCAGAGTTTTAGGCTCGATTTCCATCTCAAATTTCTGTTATGTCATCATACTGAACCACTGTCCTGGACAACGTATGAATTCTTCACTGCTGACAGACCAACTGCATCAAAATGATCCAAGTGATCCAAGCTGACAAATATGTGGCTCATAGTTAAAGTTCCTGAATATGACGTTCACAAATGATCGGTTATTTATCAGCTTTTATTAACTTCAAAATGTAGAGAGTTAACCAATGTTTTGTTTTGTTTAGGGCTGTAACAACTAATCAACACCACTGATGTCAAATAAAATGTAAAATAAAAAATTGCTGACAACAAATCTTATCAATTAGTTTGCTTGACAATATCTATGCTGCCCATTTACAACATTTGACTGAAAAAAGGAAAAATGCAGATGTCAGAGACAACTGTACAGGATTGTACAGGACCCAAAGAGTCAAAAATACAGCAACACTTGAATTTAACTGTCTAAAATGTGTAAAACTGTGCTCACCTGCTGAATCACACCATTGTAATGCACTACATCCATGACAGAAAATGCACGGTAACTGTTAAAACTAATAAAACTGAAGTCAAAATCTTCAAATACATCGCTGTCTGCTTTTCAGCCAACTGTGTTTTATTGTGACAAACAGAACAAATGACACTGGCTGCATTTTCACCAAAACCGCATAGTTAAGCTACACCTTTCTGTTATCCAGACTGCTTGTGCACTAAGGTACAAAGACATGCTCCTCCACACGCATGCGTGCAATATACCACACTTTATTTTTCAGCAGTTCTATTTCATTATATAGGTCATATATAATACAGTTATATAGTTCATTCCAGGCATGTGTTTTACATTTGTCCTAATTGAGGATAATTCTTGTACTTTAAAGTTTCTGAGTAGAACTTAGTAATGAAATATTCACATTATACACAAACGCATTACTGCACTTTTTCTTTTCCTGATTAAATGATCGTTCAAATATCACAACTCTTCAGTTAATTATTGAAATAATGGTTAGTGTCAGCCCTAGATTTGTTATATTGTCATTTCTTGACTTCATATTTAACTGCACAGTGAGTTACACATAAATTATAATTACATTCAATAAACATTCTGTATTGCCAGATTCTAGTCTACACTTCTAACCTTCTGTTTGTTTCAATGTCAATTAATGAAACAATAAATTGGGAGTTTTTCTTTTCATAAAACAAGACTGTTTACATAACATTCCATCAAATATATACCATAATAACTCACTTTTCTACTCACAAATACAAGAGCAGTATTGATTGAAAGTTACTGGCTGTGATAACTGTGACTTTTAAGGGTTGTGAGTGCCTGTGATCCCTCAGGATTCTGTGGTTGATATACATTTATATTTAAATTTTTTCCTTATCTAGGCCTCTGTGCCTACCTGAAATCATACTCCCTTTGAACGTTTTATTCTTAAGAATGCAAAACTCTGCCATCTTAGGGACCACTATCATATCCATTCTCAACATAATGCTAACTTTGCTCTCCACCTGAAAAACCAACATAAGCAAAGCATCCCACCACCTCAGATCTTAGGGCCCTGGTAATTGGCTTTAAGGCCTAATCTGGAAAACATCTCACAGTGAGGAATGTTTGACCTGTTGGTTACAGACAACATAATAGACAACATATGCGAATTTGAAAACAACTGTTTTGAGTGCATGCTTCATTTCTATAATAGGCACGAGCAGACTGAGTGCTTTCAGCTTGAGCAGTACAAATAGAGGGTGAAACCATACATATGAGCAGAAAACACATCTCTTCTATGCTGCAAGTACCAAGAGGCCTATTTTTAAATCTAATGCTACATTTATCAACATCAAAGAAGACATTCTGATTTCCCAATTAACCAAATATTTACAATGTTTCAAATATAAATACCCTTCATTAATGTTTCAAAAAGGTTTGGACATCGTATACAATTACAAATGGAGCAAAATTCAAGAAGAAAGTGCATCATCCATCACAACCTCAGAACATGCATCACAATGCAATCAGTGGAGGCCCTCTTTGTTTTAGAGCTTTTTTTTTACTGAAAAGTGAGTCACTAAATTCCAGCCAGAGATTGGAGATTAGGGAGGTCCACAGGGTGGGAGATATTTATGTTTCCCACAGTGGGGTTGCTGGATAGTGATTAGACTTCCGTTGCTGGCCATCTTTTCAATCTAATGAACACTAAACCATGCACTGTTTTTACATAATGAATGAGCTACAGTGTCAAATTTGGTTTGGCATCTCTTTATCAAGATTTTTCTTTGGAAATCCATAATCTCCATCACTGCATCCAAAATGCATTTGCATTTCCTCAGGATATACAGTATTATATTAGTGGAGATTAAGGTTTTAGTGCAGGTCAGTTTCGACAGCAAACATGGCTGTCACATGTTCACAAATTAGCGTCCCTATTAAATGCATTTTAAGTTTCCACACACACACATATATATATATATATATACATATATATATATATATATATAAAATGGTATTGTCATTAGTAACAGTCTAATGAAGCACATTCAACTCAGGGTTCTTGACCAAGTTTAATTCTCTGTTAATAAAAGTTTACATACCAGTTGGGTAGATAATGGCATGAAACCAAGCAGGTATTTTTTTCAAAGAAAGAAAAAGAAGTTATACCATGTAAATGTAGAAATGTATACATTTTTAATGGTAAACAGCCACTGCGAAGGTGTCAGTGCTAAAAACTATGAATGTACCAAATTTCTTCAGCAGAACATTTCTGGACATATATGGTTTAAAATGGCCTTTTGGTGTTCAGGTGAAAGACGGAAAAAAGGCCAAAGATGCTGTACAGTGAAGCATCAGTGTTAATGGAAATGAGAAACAGTAAACAAAAACTGGTCAGCACAGACATGTTTACACAGTTTGACCGGTCTATACGATTGCTAGCCAACAATCTTTTTAAACACTAACTGATTTCATGAAAACATTTCATGGAAATCTCATAACACAAACTACTCAATATCTTTCGGTACTAACCTTTTTGCTTCTCACCCAATCAAGCGCATTCGTTATTTGTTCCTGGAGTCTATGGCTATTCCTCCACCAAAGCAACTTAGGAGCCAACAGCATTCCCTCCTTGAGAAACTCCAGTAGTAGGCAGGATTCCAAAGCTATGTCCACATTCTTCACATATTCAAAAATGAGTTGCTTTCTGTTCTTATGACTAAAGTGCTCTAGAATTCACAACAAGGTACTTTATTTTAATGAATTCACAGCTTTAATATGTAATATTATTTATCAAGCTGTTTAAAATATAAATTAGTCCTCCAGTTAACTTGTTTTCTTTTCCAACATGGCAATCATCACTTGTGAAACACGTGAAACATTGTCAAATCAATCAAAATGGGAAATTATATAACAAACTCTTTCTGTTGGTTTTCAATATTTAACAGACTTTCAGTTTTGGCATGCAGGGTAAGTTCTGATGATGTAGCATGGTAAAAAGTGATACACCATTCTGAGAGTGAAAGTGGCAATTACTGGTTGGATAAGTCCACATTTGAATGTTTTCAGAGCTACAAAAAGTCATAGTTTAAATAAATAAATAAATAAATAGAATAAACTTTGTTTATTTTGGCTTAAATTTGATGTACTTGCTGGGCATGCCTCCATCGAAATACTGACATAAATTTTGCAACAAGCATTTCTACTATTGCTTGTCTCAAGTGTGATATAACCTCATACTGGCAAAATGTGTGCTTCTACCAGCAGGCATGCAAGCGTTCCTCAGTAGAACGTGTCCTTCTCAGAAATTGATGCTTTATGGTATCAGTCCTCTCCACTGCTCATAGTGATACTGTATTTAAGTGCTGTTATCAGGGTAGATACCAATATGGTACAGTTGCATCAATAACAGTCCAGGTTAAATGTTAGCTGGCTAAGCCTACTTTGTGAGAATTACCACCTGTAACTACAGCAAATCAACAGTCAGTCAATCTAAGCTGTTCTGGATTTGCCTTGCCTCTGATTACAGGATGCATTGATACCAGTACTGGTATCAGTAAAACTCAACAAATGAACGCTTCAATATCCTCATGTGATTCTTGCCTTCACTGTGCTACAGAGACCGAAAGAGCAGCACTCAACATCAGCAATGATCCGATAGCCCGGGGCCCAGAAAAAAAGTATGTCGGGCAAGTTGAATGGCCAGTCGCTGGCCCATTCAGGTCAATGACAGTCAGTGTGTCTCATTTGAAGGACCGTTGCTATGTGTCACGTCTTCTGAAGTGTCCTCAGCAGCAGTGGTCTGCAGAAAAGCCTTTCTCTGCAATTAGTGTCAATGATCTGTTCCATCAGTTTTCCAAACTAATTGTTTTCTGCTCCTAGCCATGAAAACATAACTGAAGTTATACTATGAGCGCACAAATTAGCTAACAAGGTCACTGCCTCATTTGCCGCCGCTCCGCTCAGCTGTGTAGCTCAGCTTAAGATTCAGATTTGCCTAGTAACATTTTTGCCTCCTTTTGCCTGGTTTAATTCTAATAAAGAGCTCCATTTGGGTTTAGATGTAAGTCAGCTTTGCCTGCCTCACTGTTCGCCAGCTTCCCAAGCCAACACTTGATTCCCTGACGTGTTTCGTGCTTACTGAGGTGAAAATAGTGATCGCGAGCAGTTCTACAACAATGGAAATGCATGAGAAGGAGCTTTCAGTGAAAGATACAATATTCTCACCATAAATATTATTACCACGATGCTGTTCAGCTTTACCGAAACTTCACGAGAACACAGCAAAACCAAAACAACAGGCATGCACACACTGTTGACTCCCAATGACCAAACAGTCAGCCCGCTAAGCTAAAAACAAAACTAGCTTCATCCCACCACTCCATCCGTACTAGTGCCCTCTGAAATAAAACTCCTTGTCCAAACTAATTTAAAACACATGAGCATAAACATCCCTTTTTTTTACTGAACTACATACAGCAATTTGGTGATGCCACATGAATCAAAACAAAAATTAAGTACATAATACTTAATTAAAATTTAATATTAAATTCCTTAAAATGTTTTAAGAAGAAAAAGTCAGTTCTTTGTTATTTGGACAAATCATTACAATGTATATACAATTAATAAACAGGTATATGGAAATGTGTTTTTTTCTTTTTTTTCTCCCCCAGACGGGCCAGTATAACTCTTATCTACTGTTACATTACACACTGACAGAGACTGATGAGCATGAGATAAAAAATTCTGAAACTTACTTTACTTACAGCTGTACAGAAATGCTTTTCTGACACTGAATAAAACACACGCTTCTCTACTGCAACACTACTCAACTTAAATAAGACAGTCAGCTAATGCAAGTCTTTTAAAATCAGATTTGTTAAGGTACATTGCATTCATTTACACTAACAACTACTTAATTGTAAGTAGCTAGATTACTCTATGTATTAGTGTCATATCAGCATGCAAAAACATGGACTCCTGGTACCTGGTTTGAAAAACTGGTACTGATGGAGATCTGAAAATCTACTTTGTCCATTAAAAATGGGCAGAAGCGTGAAATCCTGATATTCAGTGGTATAAAACTCAAAGACAGATTCTAATAAAATAGAAACTACAAGTTCTGTACAATTTATGGTAGCCACACAAAATTTATTGGACATTTCATAAGTTTTTTAATTTCTTTTAGTTTTTAAAATACATTTTCATTAATGTTTGATTTAATTGTGCAGATCACTTTATTCCTTAAACAAAATGCAACAAATCATACAAAGACAACATCTCAATGGAAATCTCCAATGGAAATCTGCTGGAATCTACCATCTCCAGGGATGAAACTGGCCTCGGTTCCCCTCCATTTACTTTATTTATCCTGTTACATAATGGATCAGAAATTTAATTCAAAACAAATAATTTATTAAGTGAATTCTTTATTTATTAAGAAAGGGTCTGCTGGAAAAGCCTCTTCAAATAAACGACTTAGCATAAGCAATTATTGGTGCTGTGGGAAAACGATTTTAATTTCCTCCAAGTGGCATGCAACAGTGCACAGTGTGAACTAAGACTCACAGGGAGCACCCAGCAATGACTCCAACAATGAAGAACATTCAGCATCGACTCCCAGCACTGTGGGTGCACCTAAGAACATGAAATTTCAGATGATAGAAACTAGAATAAAGGAAATCAAATTCTTGGCCTTTATCTCCATTGCTGGACTGAGCATGTTCTACTTTTAATTTCTTCTGTATGTCCATAACACTGTGACACTGCAAAAAGTAACTGATAAGAACATTTGATTCATCATTTTTCTGCCACACCAGTTTACATATTTCTTAGAAATATACACACTACCAGCCATACTACAAAACCAAAATGAAGTTTGATGCAATTGTAACAATAAAAGGTCCACCAGCACTGGTGCTAATGTGCAACCAGTTCACTCTCACAAACCCACTTAAAACCATGTCCATACAGGAGTATCAATCAGCACACACAAACAATGATCACGTATTTGAGTAGGCCAATTGGTTCTATATGCCTCAGAAAGCTATTCATTTGGCTGTTTTTAGCTTTTGTGACATTTCAAATTCTCATCGCCACAATGTCAACATATGAGTTTCTCACTAACAATATTGATTACCTTTAACTTTTTTCAATTAGACAAAAAAAATAACACTTTTGAATGTTTGGTTTCCTTTGTTAATTCTGAAACAATAAAATGCAATGGGGTACAAGTAAAATGAAATTCTACAAGGCAAATGTGTTGCAGTAATGAGATTAAATTGCAAAATACTACTTGGTAAGGTCAGTTCTTCATGGCATGAATTCCACAAGATGTCCACCATACTGATGTTCAGAACCCAGTGTCTGCGTGCCACAGCAGAAATCAAGACTCATCAGACCAGGCTTCACTGTTCCAGTCTTCAACTCCAGTTTCGGTGACTCTATGCCCACTGTAGCAAACAAACTAGACGGTCTTCTGTTGTTGTAATTCATCCACCTCAAAGTTTGACATTTTGTGTATTCTGATGCTTTTTTTGCTCACCACAACTGAACAGAGTAGTTCTCAGAGTTGCTGCAGTCTCACGGTCAGCTCAAACTAGTCTGGCCAATATCCGTTGATCTTTCCCATCAACAAGGTGTTTTCTTATCCACAAGGCACTTCCTCATAAATACTTAAGATTTAATACACATTGTTTAACAATAGTTAACAAATTATTTGATGTTATTTTTTTATTAACTGTTTAAAGATTTCTCTTTAAAATCATACTACGTTGGAATAATGAGAATTTAGTCACATACTGGAAAACATTGCTCAAATTCTACAACTTCAATTCCAAAAATGTTGGAAATGTAAATAAAAAACAGAATGCAATGATTTGCAATCTCATAGACGCATATTTTATTCACAACAGAACACACAACACACATGAGAAAGTGAGACATTTTACCATTTAATGAAAAATATGAAATCATTTAGAACTTGACAGCAACACATCTAAAAAATTTTTTAAAATAAATAAATAAATAAATAAATAAATAAATAAATAAGGCCAGGGCAACAAAAGGCAGAAAAAGTACTACTAAACAAACAGCAAGACAAGCATTTTGCAACTAACTTACATGGCTGGGTCTCACAGAAACAAAGATTTGCAGAGGTTCACATATCTGGAAAAACAAATTGTGAAAGCAACTTGTAAAAATATATATATATTCCTCAATGTAAATAGTATGATAGAATGGGGTAGCATCAGAGATCAGACTTGGAAATGGGGCTGTATTTAGAATCAATTATATTATTCAGGTTAACTTTTAATTACACAACCAGGCATCACCATTTGTATTTCCAAAAGGAATACATCAACTTTGTCATTTCAAATGTTTCTAGTTGGGTCCAGGAATTTGCCATGTTTGTGAGAATAAACTAACCAGAACCAGTACTGCAGAGTCTTATTGCAAAACTACACCCAATCCTTTTGAGATCACAGCACAAATGTCACAGATGCCAGTCCCTCTAACGGCAACACAAAGAAAGACTGGAGTAACTGGAGTAGTGACAGGAACTGGCATGCTCACTCAACAACAACATTCACATTTGCTTAGAGAATAAAGGGATTAGACTGTCACTCTTGGCTGTAAATGCTACAAGCAAGGTCTTAAAAGATTCCTGAGCGAACACAGCTCTGCAGTGTTTAAAAAAACATCAACATTATACTTCATTATTTAATTAATCCCCAAGCAGCTTTTGATATTTCTTTTTAACCATGTAGCAAAAGCAATACATGGGAGCATTTTGAAAGAACGTAAATCTGAGGTACAAGTATTCCCTGAGAACAATTTGGGTCTACTTCATCATTCACTGTGAATTACCCATTTTCCATAAAGCCTTGAGGCACAGCACCTTATTCTCCATCAACTTCAAAAAGTCTTTTCGGACAACATAGCAACTAAATCTTGTATTAACTTAACATGGTAGGCGTTTTTAGTCAAGGGAATCAAAAACGCAACCATTCTGGACTGGAGCTTTAATTTACGGCTATCGTTTTTATGTTCCTGAAGTATGCTTGGTGCATACTGCTGCAGCTCTGACAGCAATAATGTGGATTTATCGAATGTCCTGCTGTTTATATTTGATTTAGGAGGAAATGAATTCTGAGAGTCAGCCAAAACCTAGGAGAGTAATATTGTAGCTGGCTAGGATTTTTGGCTAACTTCAACCTAGTTTGTATCTGATAAGTCTATGTTTTATTTAGCTACAGGCAAGACGGTGATTATGGTACACACAAATTTTTGCACATAACTGACATCATTTCAGAATGATGCAGAATGCAGTGAGATCTAGAAAGTTCAAGACCATATTTGGAGTTGTGACCAACACAGCAGTTATACAAACAAGACCAAACCTGAAGGTAAGTGCTTGTGAGTAAGCCATATTGTTAAAATTGAACAGTTCCTTACTGAAGCAGCAGTAATTCAAGAATATTCCTATCATTACTGGGTGATCCATAAAGAAATACAGCGATTTTAAAACAATCCCTGCATTTCAGATTTGTGTTTTCCATTTTCCTGTTCAACAGGGAATTTGGAGTGGGCATTAAGTTCTGATGCAGCAGCGCAGTCAGTGGGCCTACTTAAACTCTGTCAGGAGCTGAAGATGGAGAGCAAATTACCTTTAGTCTTTCACTGTTTGACTGTTGACATTGTAAATAAAAAGGGAAACAAGTCTTCAGGCACTTTTGTTTTTATGATTTAGTGAAAAAAGACTAACATCTGACAGTTTTATATATATATATATATATATATATATATATATATATATATATATATATATATATAAACTTCCAGATTAATGCTGCAAAAAAATATTCTTGTGCAATTTTGCCCAATGACATTATGAAAGATGGAAGATTTCATGCAGCAATTATTAAACATGGTGAAGGTGAAAGGTTATTAAAGTTCTCAGGGCCATTATTGAACAACAATCAGATGGAAAAAGCTGCATAGCCGTAGCAAAGACCTTCGCCCCAACAAAACCCCTGCAAACACAAGGAGTTCTGAGAGGAGACAGCTCCAAACATGTGACCTTTGCTGCTGACATGTCATTACTTATTTGAAAAATCTTTTCCCATCACCATTCATCATGTTTCTCTTGTATTGACACAGTTTTTCCATTTTATTCAAGTTCAGAAGCTTTTTCTGTGATATTTATGGATTTTTTTTTTGTTTCTTTTCCACGCAGGGTTTCTTCAAATGTGCAAGAAAGAGATGGATAGAAAACCAATAAATATAAAAACTAGGGGTCTGGGGAAAACATAGATTCTTAGACACATCACAATGCAGATGTGAACGATTCTGAATCGATTCACAAATGTCAAAAGATCAATTTTCTAAATATTTATTTTATAATGTAATGTTGAGAGAACACAAAGGGTGGAACTTGGGAGTGAGGAAGTGCAGCAACAAGCACAAAACAAAAACACCGGATGAACGGGAAATCCGACCCCTCTGCATTAAAAGCTAGGATAGGTCCAAAGATTGTTAGAGCCATTTTGTCCTTTCAAAAAAAAAAAAAAAAAAAAAAAAAAAAAAAAAAAAAAAAAAAAAAAAAATCAAACCGGCTTTGAAGCCACAACATTTAATGTCCAATATGTCTCAGTATGTGCTAATGTCCTAGTATAAACTCAAATACATGAACAAAAACACTGGCTTACTTTTCTCTGCTTTAAGCTTCAGCTATAGCCGCTTTCCTCCCATCTCCACCAGGACACATTCCTTCAAAATTAGAACAGCTTATTGTAAAATGTCTCACAACGTTCGACTATTTTATGAGGCTGAAGTCGCTTCTCATTCTCCAGCTTCTTGCTCAAATTTTCCCATTCCACCTTAAATTCTTCCGGTGCCAGAATGTAAATGCAGCACTATTTAAGGTGGACCGGGAAAATTCAAAAGAGAAGCGACTTCATCTTCACAACTTTTTAGTGTTTGATAATCTTTCATTGCAGGTTTAACACTCCAGGAAACCAACTGCGCTGCTTATAAATGCAAATAAGTCCATTAATCTCCAAATGTTCATCTTAAATTTCTTTCTTTGATATTTTGTTCGACACTAGCTCGGCGAGACGGCATTGCTAAGTGACTTGCAGTCTGCACGACAGTTCTCAGTCGTTGAGAATCAGGGCTTTCGTGTAATGTAGCAACCAAGCAAGCAAAGTTTATTTATATAGCGCCTTTTACAACAGGTGATGTCACAAAGCAGCTTTACAGAACAATCAGTATTACAGAAAGAAAAAGAAAATCCAAGTCCAAGCCCCCATAAGCAAGCCAGTGGCGACAGTGGCAAGGAAAAAAAACTCCCTAAGAGCAAGTGGAAGAAACCCTGAGAGGAACCAAGACTCAGAAGGGGAACCCATCCTCCTCTGGTCCACACCGGATAGCAAACACTGATAGTATAAAAGCATTATAGTACAAAGTGGGAAAAGTAGATGGGGCCGGGGTTAATTTGATTAATTTATCAATATGTTGCACACTTTGGAGCCGAGATACAGCATCTCGCCTACAAGATATTTTACTGACAGTGATTCCTTAGTTGCAGTGCTGAAAAGAAAAAAGTTTTCAGAGTGCTTGGACAGAAAAACGCTTCAGATCCCTCTATGTTAAAAGAAAACGGATAAGATTTTGTCCTAAAAAAAATTGTACTTGGTGTGAATAAATCTTAACAGCTCTCTATGTGTATCGCCTTTCGGCTGATCATGCAGTCCATCTCTAGTTATATTAATTAGACTCTAGTCCTGGCAGATCATAGCACAACACAGAACATTTAAAGAATGAAAGCTAAGGCATCTGGGTGTGTCGACTGCGTTATCACAGCAGAGAAAAAAGCAGGTGTAGCTCCATTTTTTGCCTCCTCTGTTCATTTACAAGCTGTGTTAGCAGTTCATGTGGTCTAAACATTTGCAACAACCTTTTCATCTACACCAACACAGATTTCCAGTGTATTTTTGTCTGACAACAAATGCATCTGAAGACCAAGCACTAAAGCACTGAAGTGTGTGTTAGTTCTTTTACCAAATAAATACTGCTGTAGATTACATTTTATGTCAAAAATATTTATTTCTGCTTGTTTGCTGACCAGCAACATTGACATGTCACAGCAGTGCACCAATGGATATCCATGGTTGCTAGTTTGGGTGCGCATGACAGCCTCCTCTGTGGGTGGGGGCTTTGGAGGCAGAACTGCAGCCTAGCGAAGAGGGAGGGGTAGGGACCTGGAAGTTGTACTCACTCAAATTTTCAAGTTAAGTACGCTCTCCTCCCAGCCCTACATAACACAGCATTACTGTTTCAACTGCACTGGATATCCACATACTCCTACTGTGAAAATCACTCAATTCTCTTTTTAATCTAACATTCTTCCCAAATTTAAAGAAGGGTTAAGTATACGCCGAGAGGCTTCACTCATAAATTTTATAAAGCATGGCAACCTCTCACTTCACATTTCGATGACATTTCAACTATATCCGTATCTGAAGCAAGTCTTGTACAAGAACTCGTACATAAACACAAATTTAAGTATAAATATGTATATATCACATGCATCAGTCTTGAATCTCTTAATTCCTTTTGAATATTTTATTATTACTACTACCACCATATTGCTGCATTTCTTTCTTTAAAAAATATATTTCTTCCCAACATTATCTATTCTTGTTTATTTTGCATGCCCTTTAAAAAGACCTATTAAAATGAAAGTTTGACCATTCATTCCAAAGTCTAGTGCTACCTCACCTCACCACTTGCAGCTGGTGTTTTTCAAATGTTTTGAAGAACCACTGAAGGTCTTGAAGGACACACCAGTTGAGTATTTCAAATTCTCCTTCAAATCCTACAAAACAGAGCAGCTTTCAGTGATGTAACAGCTGAGAAACACAGTCTTTTTTGCATTCCAAAGCTTTCTACGCTTTGATACACAACTAGTGGGTTAGAGGAGGGAATGCAATAATTTCTGTAGAACTGTGGCCATGGGTGTCATTTTATTTTGGAAAGTACTAGGACAAGGCATTATTTAAAAAAAATTTTTTTTTTAAATTACATCATCAGTGAGACAGGTTTGCACTGACAATCCTGTCACGCAATCTCTGTTTTCTTGCTGGCATAAATAAATGGTAACAATATACAACATCACATTATAATAAACCTTGGCTGTACTGTACGTAAGCAGCTGTGCTGATCCTACACAGAAGAGGCTCCATTTAATGCATATTTCTTTTAATAATTCCTTCACTATTGCAGTAGCTGGTCATCTGCAGTACAGAAAGCTTTTCAATACCTTTGCCATATGGTAAAAGTTGCAGACCCTAACCTTCATTACTAGTGATGCTTGGTTGACAATGCTTGGTAAGCAAATCAGTTTTGAGTATGAGTACACCGATGCTGAGAAATCAAGCAAGTGGTGGTGACTTATTTGCAATACATTTCATTATTACTTCAAACTTCAAAAGAAAGGACTGAATAAGAGCTCATTTTTCATTGAAGTGACTCTGAAAGCTGCCTCTGTCCAAAAACAGTTCCCTTGCAACAGTACAGTTCACTACGTAAAATATCTCCTAGCTCTGCTAGCTTAATGGGTCTGAATGAAACGTATTGCACCAGACGTTTAAAGTAGGTCGTGGCATCTGTCCGTTAACTAACAAGCGGTAAGAAAAAAAAAAAGTTAATGACATCGCGATCCCTCGCAAATGAAATAAACTGCCATGCAACGGTTTGCATTCACTTGCAAAAGCTGTGCTTTGTTCAACACTAGAATGACTAAAGCTACGAACATTTTCGTAAACGAACGCAGCCCCCATGCAGCCCACTCCCCTGCTGTGAAGCGATTAACGCCTCAGACATGAAGCAGCTCGAATTTTTCGTTGATCTTGGCTTGAAATATAAAGATATAGTTAACGTTAGTGTCGCTTCTCAAGATCAAACATGATTATGTTATCAGTGACTGAAACTGAGATCGAGTGTCCTCGTACAGTAAAAGCTACATTTACAGAGACTGCAGAGAACAATCGCTGAACAGACTCAGCACAGAGCGGCGAAACTGGCAAACCAGCTTTTAACGTTAACTTTGCTGAAACGAAGCTCTAATGAAGGCGATGTCGCCGGGCACCTCAGGTCCTGCATTTGCTTGCTGTGTATATTTTGCGAGGGAACGCGATGTCATCAACTTATATTACTACTATTATTATTTTTTTTTAACCAAGGCCCTTAGTAGTCCCTACGCTACTTCTCATTTCTGTTAAACGGATGTGTTCCTCAGTAACCACCTATAACATTAAAAGCTCATTAACGCTAGCTGTGTACCTGATCTGGGATCAGGACGTTAACAGCTACTAAACCCTAACTAAACGGACAGCAGGCTACGGGCTGTTTGCTTACCTTTAACAGCACAGGACACACGCTAACTTAACGCTGTTTAGATACATTGTCTGTCACCAAACAAATGAAGACAAATGAACTTACCACTTACTGTGTAAAATCCTCTCGGCACCGCTCTGCCTCAAACACCTATGGAGAAGCAACGGTATTACCTTCAGTCTGCCTCATTGTGGAACACGGCTAAGCGGGTGGGCTAGCGTTAGCTAGCTTCACAAGGTTTAGCTCGCTGTCCTGACTAGTTAAACTGGCAAGGCGTCAACTCGAGTTCACGTTACCAAATTACTTAAGACATATAACTGTAAGTCAGTTAATAATGCTTCAGTACATTCATTTTAAGAATAACAACAATGACTTATACAGTACAGGACACAAGCGAACGCCGTAAACGCCTCGGCCGCGTCCGCTGAGCGTCCGTTGGGTTTTGAACTGCTGAGGCGCTGGATTTTCAACCCTTTTGACCCCAGTTTTTCCAGCTATCTGCGAATGGAGTTTTTGTTCCTGGGACGGCCCTAGAAATCACAGGGATTGCTTTGGGAAAATTGTATTCTTGGTCAACTGAAACTGTTGAAAAATGACAGAAGTTGCATCAGTTTTTCAGTTACACCAAATTACAGGACGTGTAAAATAACCGAGTAAGTGCTCATAAACAGAAAAATAAACAGATTTTTAAAAATAAGCGCAGTATTCTGATATAAGAACGGAAATACTGCATGTTTTCTGTACTGGGTAAAGCATTAGATGAAGTTTATAAAAAAACAGGAAGATAGGACTGTTAAAGGCAAATTTGAGCCACTGTGGTCACACATTTACTTATCCTTTCAGAATGAATGTGGCAGTATTTCATTAGAATATTCAAATGAAATCATTATATATATATATATATATATATATATATATATATATATATATATATATATATATATATATATATATATATATATATGCTGAGGCACATGGTGCACAGAGGTCTCTCTGCAGAGCCAATCGCTACAGACCTTCAAACCTCATGTGGCCTTCAGATTAGTGAGAACAGTGTGTAGAGAGCTTCGTTGAATGGGTTTCCATGGCAGAGCAGCTGCATCCATGTCTTACATTACCAAGGGCAATGCAAAGCTTCGAACATAGTGGTGTGAAGCGCCACCACTGGACTCTAGAGCAGTGGAGACGTGTTCTCTGGAGTGACGAATTAAGCTTCTCTGTCTGGCAATCCGATGGACAAGTCTGAGTTTGGCGGTTGCCAGGAGAACAGTACTTGTCTGACTTTGTGCCAAGTGTAAAGTTTGGTGGAGGGGGGGTTATGGTGTGGGATTGTTTTTCAGGAATTGAGCTCATCCCCTTAGTTCCAGTGAAAGGAACTCTTAATGCTTCAGCAGAACGAGAGATTTGACAATTTCCTGCTCCCAACTTTGTGGGAACAGTTTGGGGACGGCCCCTTCCTGTTCCAACATGACTGTGCACCAGTGCGCAAAGCAAGATCCATAAAGACATGGATGAGTGAGTTTAGTGTAGAAGAACTTGACTGGCCTGCATAGAGTCCTGACCTCAGCCCAATAGAACACCTTTGGGATGAATTAGAGCGGAGACTGTGAGCCGGGCCTTCTCGTCCAACATCAGTGTCTGACCTCACAAATGCGCTTCTGGAAGAATGGTCCAAAATTCCCATCAACATACTCCTTAACCTTGTGGAAAGCCTTCCCAGAAGAGTTGAAGCTGTTATTACTGCAAAGGGTGGGCCGACATATTAAACCCTATGGATTAAGAATGGGATCTCACTCAAGTTCATAAGCATGTGAAGGCAGATTAGCCAATACTTATACTGGAAATATAGTGTGTGTCTATATATATATGTGGTATTTGTATCTGTATTTATGTGTAAGGAGGCAGAGATAAGCGACTCTTATTATGGGCAAATCCAGGGTCATAGAGCCAACACAGATTGATCAGGGGGACATGACAGATACCAGAATCAAACATACAAAGAATACATCCAGGACAACAACGCAAACAGTTCAGACAACAAAGACCAGCAAAGGCAAAAGGGCAAACAAAGGGCTTAAATAATAACAGGGTAAACGAGGAACAGGCAGAAACACAGGTGGAAACAATAAGGGGTGGAGTCACAAAATAAGGGGCTGGACTAGGATCAAAACAGCACATGGACCGGACTGGGAGGAGCCAATCGTGACATCATGGAACATGTTTTCCTTACACAGACACCTTTCTCAGATGCAAACTTGATATAAATAGATTTGGTCTTGCCAGCCACATAAAAATGTTCATCGGCACAACCTGACATTTAACTCATAGTTTTTACTGGTCAGTAGAAAACACATTAACAGCTCTTTTCCTCATAGTGGGTACACAAGCTCAAATATTTAATGTTTAATTTTCTCAAGTAAATTTGACTTTGAGAAAAGCTGTCATTCAATCATATAAACTTATCGTAAGCAGTATTAGGATAAAGCTCTATAAACTTGGATCATCCAGTGGGTTTTATGGGTGACCTTTGACAGACAAAAAATAAAAGAATTAATTTGTCATTGTATTATGGTAAATCATATTCTGGATGCTGTCATCATCTTTCTTAAACGTCTGCTTCCTTTTCTCCTCCAGTCACTGCTCAGTAGCCATTACCTCAGTCAGACTTTCAATTTTTTGGCCAGTGAGCTAATGTTCCTGTGAAAGTACTTTGAATTTGAAGCTCCGTATGTTTAAAAGATGTGCCGGGGGGGGGGGGGGGGGGGGGGGGGGGGTGGGGGGGGCTGTAAAACCAGACTAGAAGAAGCCCATTTCCAAGTTTCATCATTCTTGTCGTCAGTGATATGTGAACTGTCATGAGAAATACATAAAAAAGACATAAAAAAAACATTTCCATGCCAGTGTACTTTAGCTGGGGTGCTTGATGGTTTGGGCTTTTAAATTAGATGCTTTAAAAATGTTTTTTATGTACATTTTAGCTGTCCGATTTCAAGGTATGTTGTAGTAGACAACATGTCGTATCCTATGTAGACAATAGGATAGACTTGATATTTTGCCAATTCAAGAGAGCTTACATATTTTTACAGAATCTGGAAAAACATTTTATAAACGCACACCTATGCAGGACCATAAACCACACGTGTGGACAGGTCAGTGGTCTTACCGATTATCTTATTGATTGTATTGTCTTATTCCAATTATCTTATTTATCTTAAGATTATACCTAGTATAAGATATACTTCATATCGTATTAGTCTTATTGGTGCATTCTTGACAAGAAACCGATGGACAACACTCTAACCATTCGGCAGCCAATCATTGCTATATATACACTTGTTCCCCTAAATACACTATATGGCCAAAGTAACTAGCTCTGAGGACACCAAGGTCCAGGCTTCAGTAGTTTCAGAAGGATTTGAAGGGTTTTAAGAGTGTACAAAATTGATATAAATACCTAATGAGCAGTGACTGGTCCTCAGCTGACCTCAGAGCAGCTGTGGCTCGGCCATAAACATGATTGCTCGCTCTGTTTATATACTGTACGAGACACTACACTGCCCTAAGTAACAGAGTAACTTTGACTTCTTGAGAGGTTCAGGTATGCAGCATACATGCTACAGACTAACATCCAACATCAAAGCAGTAAAAATGTAGCCAGGTAAAACTTTCTGAGAGCAGTTAACACATTAAGTTTGTAAAATGCAAACCTGTAACGTTATTTCATTTTTTGTTTGGACTGCTCATAATGTTGCTGCCTAAGCCAGCATGTCTAGCTCCAGAAGCTGCACAGGTTGTGCTACAGGCTCTGTAGTCAGCTATATTGACGATTAGGTGAGGAATTAAAGTTGTATTGTGTTACCTACTCATAACATACTGCACCATGAGAAAGTTCACTGTTAACTAGCATTGAGATGGTATAGTATCATGTAGCTAACATTATTAAGGCATCAGCAGGTACATTAGGCTGTATTTGGTCTCATTAACTGCATAAGTTGGTACAGACGGCCTTTTATAACTCATGTTTAAGGTGTGCTTTTTCAGTAATCAGAGAGAAGACATGCAAAAGAGACAAGAAGAGAGAGACAGAGAGAAATCCACTTGGTTTAGTGTAGGTTTTGACACACTTTCAGCTGAAAATAAGCAAATAAAATTGTTAATTGATTCATTAAATGGTCTTAAACAGTGCAACTGGAATCAGTTTAATCAGTTTATGGAACAGTAGTAGCAGTTTATGGAAGAATGGAGGGATGAGAAAGGAACAAATGAAAAGAAAGGATGTATAACAGTTATGGATGGGTAAACAAAAAGATCAGAGATTTGGCAAAAAAGTTATTTACCAGGAGATGTTCTAGTTATATCCCTGCCCACATGGGTGTGCTGGACATCCCCTTTCCAAAACCATGGGCATTAAAATGGAGTTGGCCCTCCTTTTGTGACACTAACAGCCGTCACTTTTCTGGGAAGGCTTCCCACAAGATTTTGAAGTGTGTCTGTGGGAATTTCTTCCCATTCAGTCAAAAGAGCATTTGTCAGGTCAAGAACTGATGTCGGACAAGAGGCCTGGTTCACAGCTGAAATTTCAGTTTATCCCAAAGGTGTTAAGTGGGGTTGAAATCAGGGCTTTGTGCAGGCCACTGAAGTTCCTTTACACCAAATATAGACCTCGCGTTGTGCACAGGGGCACAGTGATGCTGGAACAGGAAAAGGCCTTCCCCAAACTGCTGCCACAAAGCACATAATTGTCTAAAATCTCTTTCTGTGTTGTAGCACCAACACTGCCCTTCACTAGAATTAAGGGGCCTAGAAGAAAACAGACCTTTATCTCTCCTTAACCAAATTTTAATGTTGACACTATGCGGTCCAGTATGCAGCGTTCTCCTGGCAGCTGGCAAACCCCGAATCAACCATTAGACTGCCAAAGCGTTATTCAACATTAGAGTCCAGTGGCAATGCTTGG
Organism: Pygocentrus nattereri; assembly: GCF_015220715.1. Lineage (NCBI taxonomy): Eukaryota > Metazoa > Chordata > Actinopteri > Characiformes > Serrasalmidae > Pygocentrus > Pygocentrus nattereri. The sequence continues at coordinate 21,814,503 of NC_051236.1, forward strand.
CATTACATGTAGTGATGTTAGGCTTATGTGCAGCTGCTCGGCCATGGAAACTCAATTTTATTATGCACAGTTTTTGAGCTGATGTTGCTTCCAGAGGCAGTTTGGAACTCTGTAGTGAGTGATTCAATAGAGGGTAGGCGGTTTTACTCCCTTCACGCTTCAGCATTTGCCAGCCCCACTCTGTAAGACTCTGTAAAGACTGTGACCAAAGCTAGCTAGCTTCTGTTGTCTTTGGCTGCATCACCTCATGACTGACATGAGGGGCTGAGCTCAACCAAAATTGTCTCCACCATTTCACCGATTACAGTAATGATCCATCAATAGTTTAGCGATTGTCAAATCATAAAATGTTGCGTCAAGTAAACGATTTTTGAAGAGTTAGAACTCTCATCCATTGCCTTTCGTTGACTGCTTGGCTCATAAGATGCTGATTAACCAGAAAATGACAGAATATTATGTAATTAAATAGTATAACTATACATTAAACTTCCCAGGTTTGTCACTGTTGTTTCTCACAGTGGACATATTGATAAGACATTCATTCTCCGATTGGTTACTTTCTAGGATTCAACTTCACCAGCGCTGTTCAGGGAAACAATGTAGCTGTGGTTGTTTGGCAGTGTAATTAATTGCAATTAATCATAATCAGATGTTATATAAGTTCAATATATACATTCAGTCATCCTGTGAATGAATCATTTGTGCATCTGCTCAGGGAAACGAACATTATTTGCCTTTTCATCTGCGCATAGTGGACGCTTAGCACTTTTCCTCTAAGCAGTTACTTCACAGCTGAGTGGAGCTGTGCTAAACAGTTCATTTCCATTTATACAATCACTCATCTAAGCACAAAACCATTCAAAGAGCAAAATCTATCCACACGCCGGTAATGGTCTATTGTGGTCAGTTAGCAGTAAGTATGCTCTGCAATGAAGCAAACAAACCAATCGCTAGCCAACTGCTGCATGTTTATTTAGGCTACATCACTGCAGCCACTGGCTGAAAAACATTACCCTGTAGTACATTAATTATTTACATGTGGTGAGCTCTAGCCATCAGTCGACATTTTTTATGCAACTCAGTACCTTTACATTTTTTTTGTACTGTTTTTGTCATTGTACTCAACTGAAACAAAGAGTCTATATAACAGGAAAGGTTATATTTGTATGTGGAGCAATGTTTCTGTTTCACACACAATGTCAAAGCTACGAGGGAGACGGGTGGTGCCACCCAGACATATTGTTCCTGTTCAATCGAGATAAAACAAGCTTAAAAAAATCCTGTGTTCACTAACAGCAGCATGCAATACTCTTGGGTTTGGCATTTGTGGTCATGTAGTTGCTGCACCGTTGAACATTTTCCCTACTTTAACTCAAAAACCCTTTATAAGCCAAATAAAAGAGTTAAATCAGGGGAAAAAATAATTCTGTAGTACAGGAATACTGCATAAGAAAGCCTGGAAAGCACTGAAAAATGCATGTCGCCTGTATTAAACTAAGGCAGCTTTCAATTATCATGTCATCTAGCCAAAAAAGTCAAAAATGTAAGTTAGATTGTTAATGATCGTCTAGGTAAAATTCTAAGACTGATGAAACCTTCGGTTATCATTTATGAGCTAGGCAAACAGCAAAAAAGCTGAGGTTAGAGGCAGCCTTCAAGCAAAAAGTTAGATAGATTCAGAAGAGACTGTTAGACTGAGCCTTTCCACTGAGGTCTGATATTTCAAACAGATCACGCAGGCCTTGAGGTTAAGTACACAGTGTGACTGTCTGGACCCGAACAGAAATGGGCACCTCGGCATCTCACAGAAATGTTTGCTAACAAAATATACTCCACAGCCAAAAGCAATTTCTGTTACAAAAGAGAATCCACAGCCAAAAGCAATTTGTGTATTTGAAAAGGTCATAAAATGTAAATCATCAGCTGTTTGCCAAGTTTTAACTGATTTCTTCATTCACTATCAGTCCACTTCTCAGAAAGGACTCATCATCTCTTTTTTCTGGTTTTTCTGTGTAAAAGATGTCTTGTTCTGTAAATACTCACAGTTAAGTGTTTGTTTAGCTGTCTTTTGTCCCTCGCCCTTATGCTTTGCTTCAATTTTTCATGCCTCTTAGCCTTTATTAACTGTTTTCTGCAAGGGTATTCTTTGTTGTGGGATGCGCAACAATCTTACTGATTCGGAATGTATTAATTGCAACTATGTGCTGTTTTACGTAACATGACTCAATTTTGACATAAGAAACAACATATTGTGTTGAATAAGCAAGGTAAATCATGCCATTCATTCAGGGCTTAAAGCATAGCCCTTTCAGTTTCCATACATCCACACAAATGAAGTCAAACCAGAGAGCCTAGTTATTCACTGGACACAAACAGAAAACACTCTTAGAACAAATAAAGGAAGTAGTGTTGGAAATTTTGATTAATGCACTGACAATTTAATAAATATTTCCCAGACATTTCACAGTATCACAGTATTTTGTGACATTTAAAATCACATTAATAAAGTTAATGAACTAATGCTTGTTTAATACTGGCCTTACAAAACTTGCTTAGCTTGTTTGGGTTGGACAGTACTGTAAATGTTTAATAGACAAAACATTATCAAAAAGGAAATTAGTATTGATTTAGTTTTTATGTGTTCTGAACTGTTCTTTCAAAACTGAACTGAACTAAAAATAATAAAGGGACACTATCATTTTATCAGCCTCATATATGGAAATCATGCTTATTATCTACTCAATATATTACTAAAATATTGTTAAAAATATATACAAATACATATGATGATATATCATCTGGCATGGAAGTGGCTTGCACATAAAATATAGGATTCTATGATTCTCAAAATGTCATGTATTGACACCCCGATTGGCTAATATAAGCATTTAGTACAGTGTACACTTTCCCTTTACCATGATAATAGCACTAGGTCTAATCTTACAGTGATAGATGAGGTGGTAGAAAACAAAACTTTTCCAGTATCATTGATCCACATTAGTGGAATCTTATATTCAGCTTAGTCCACAAGTATGCTATACAATTGAGGTCAGGGGACACTGCAAAAGCTTGATTCTGTCTGTGATCCAATTTTGTGGGGTTTTGGAATTAATCTTTGGATCATTATCTAGCTGGAAGATTCAACCATTACTTTGGCTTTCTGGCAGAGACTTCAAGCTTTTGAGCTAAGCCTTGTGGTATTTGATTGCATGGCATACAGCCTAACAAAATTTCCAGGGCCTTCGGAGGAAAGCACCACCAGAGTGGAGAGTCAGTTCACATTATTACAAATCTAGCGTCTAACCTCACATTGGCCATTCTTAACGTGGCAATTCAGTTCACAGCGTTACAGCTCCACCACCGTACTTAATGTGGCAATTCAGTTCACAGCGTTACAGCTCCACCACCGTACTTAATGTGGCAATTCAGTTCACAGCGTTACAGCTCCACCACCGTACTTAATGTGGCAATTCAGTTCACAGCGTTACAGCTCCACCACCGTACTTAATGTGGCAATTCAGTTCACAGCGTTACAGCTCCACCACCGTACTTAATGTGGCAATTCAGTTCACAGCGTTACAGCTCCACCACCGTACTTAATGTGGCAATTCAGTTCACAGTGTTACAGCTCCACCACCGTACTTAATGTGGCAATTCAGTTCACAGCGTTACAGCTCCACCACCGTACTTAATGTGGCAATTCAGTTCACAGCGTTACAGCTCCACCACCGTACTTCATGTGGCAATTCAGTTCACAGCGTTACAGCTCCACCACCGTACTTAATGTGGCAATTCAGTTCACAGCGTTACAGCTCCACCACCGTACTTAATGTGGCAATTCAGTTCACAGCGTTACAGCTCCACCACCGTACTTAATGTGGCAATTCAGTTCACAGCGTTACAGCTCCACCACCGTACTTCATGTGGCAATTCAGTTCACAGCGTTACAGCTCCACCACCGTACTTAATGTGGCAATTCAGTTCACAGCGTTACAGCTCCACCACCGTACTTAATGTGGCAATTCAGTTCACAGCGTTACAGCTCCACCACCGTACTTAATGTGGCAATTCAGTTCACAGCGTTACAGCTCCACCACCGTACTTAATGTGGCAATTCAGTTCACAGCGTTACAGCTCCACCACCGTACTTAATGTGGCAATTCAGTTCACAGCATTACAGTTCAATCACCATACTTTACAGATTCGGTTCACGGCATCACAGGTCCACCACCATAAACCAGGCCTATCATCTTACTTCACAATTGTTTTTGGTCATGAATCTTTTCTACAGTTACATCCTGGAGTGGAGCTGGAGGTGGGTTTGTGCCAAACCCGTCTGTGCTGGGTATTGATTGTAATGTATTGTGCTGCACTTATGTATTGTATTTTATTGTATTGCACTGTTCTGTGTAATAGAACTCTTCCTTTTTCTCTGGGACTCTTCCTTTTTCTCTGGGTATCAACAGTGACCTTTTGTTTCTTAGCAGTGTCTGAGCTCAGTACTGGCTTTCTCTCTAACTTATTGGTAACTGGCAAAGATACTTTCTCTAGATAGACAAAGCACTGCTTATAACTTGCTCTGGATAAGAGCGTCTGCTAAATGCTGTAAATGTAAATGTGCTGTTTGTTGTCCAAAATGTCTAGTCTTGTCCTATTTGAACATAGGACTCCCATCAACTGATGTACATGTTTTGGCCTTCTCAATGGTTTGTTGGCATGGAGGTGTTGGCTAATTTTAGTTTTGGTGAATTGGTGACCCCAGAATGCCACCAGCTCATGCTAGCTGTCCAGCTATGATTATAGTAGAAAGTGCTGTCTCTTGAATTACCCTCCTTGCTGTGCAAGGGAGAAAAATACACGTGTGTCCTCTTCCAGATAGATTCATGAAACTCCAGTTATCTGTGACGTAATGCGCTGATATTGAAAATGGGTGTTTTCGAATTTGAACTGAATCTGATTTGTATTGTTTGATTTATGAAGCTGAGCGTTTGTCTTATTTCATTTTAATCTTTTTCTGGGGCAATTGATTTTCAATATAAGGTTAAGTTGCTAAAAGGTAACATTGACATTTTTCATGGCCTTCAGTGGCCTTTACAAAAGATGTCAGTAATTCCTGGGGGTTACTATATTTAGGTCAATTTGTTTTATCACTTTACAGAGGGCTGCTTGAGTGGTTTCCAGCAGTAATGTTTTCAGTTAACATAAACACATATAGTAGATTGCAATCCTAAGGATAATAATGTGAATCTCATTTTGGGTAAAAAGACAAGAGGATGTTAATCATTTTAAATATTCAAAATCTAAATAGACTTCATAATCCAATTTTTGAAGCTAGATAACAAAACTAAGAACTGAATGTTAAAAAGGTATAGAGCCACTGGGAAAGCTATTCTGTTATCTGTGTTGTGTTTTCAGTTGGGAACGATAGCTATCAGTAATTTAGCAATAACTTACAGTGCTTTGCATTATGTAAACTGATGCAACTGATATAGTATGATATCAGCATTATTTCAGTATTATGTGAACTAGGAGTTCCAGCAGGGCCTAAAGCATAATCTTAGATCCATGCCAGTCAGGTTTCCTCACATCTGTTTCCATTTAGATTAAAATGACCCCAAAATTCTTGAACGGTGAATAAGACCCAGCAGAAGTACAAAGAGTCTTGTACCTCTTCAGTCAGCCCCTTGAACCCCAGGTGTATCATTACGTTACTATTCAGTAACTTCTAAGAAGGATTCAATAACTGCTATGAAGCTCATATGTAAGTTACGTAGTCATGAGAGTGAGAAAACAGAGCGTGGGCCATATGCAGATGTTCAGGAGTTAAATGTGTAGTAAAGGTAGATGAATATAAATCTGTTCTTATTTATTTGTTTTTTTGTACTTTCATTTAAGACAATAAAAGGCAGAACAAATTACCTTACACTTTTAAAGCCATTCATTTTCTTTTAAGGTTGAGAAAAAAAGAGTGTAAGATTTTGTATGTAAACCACAATGGCACATTTTACAGATTTACTCCAAACCTAAAGACTTTATTCTGATGTACATCTCGACATATAAGTATAACTAAGCAAAGACGATGCTTAATATGTTTCTCTCATCCAAACTGTGATGAGTTTGACCAGTATTAGGTTTGGAAAGCACATAAGGTGTCCTTTTTTTTTGTTGTTGTTGTTTCCATTTCATGTGAACTGTAGAATATTTCGGTCATATATTGTTGCTCTTTCCCTTATGTTCACGTCACAGAACTTCTCTGGGGTTTAAGGAGATTAAAGGGTCCCTGCACTTGTTGACTATCTCCAGAACACGGTCGCCCCTCACCGTAATTGTAAGCTGCCACATGATTGGCTCTGGAGTTGCTGGCTCGGGGCCAACAAGTTGTCTCCATATAACAGTGCAGAGCAGGGAGAACAATTCAAAAAGAAAGCAGAGACAGGAGCTGATGGTGGAGTAACTCTGAGCACCAGTAATAAAGAGTCCAAAAAATGTGCAAAGGATTAGCTGCCCTTCCTCAGACATGTCTGGAAAGGTAGGCGCAGTTTGGTTTCTTTTACTGGATGACTGTTTGTGTTTGAAAGTAGAGAAGAAGAAGAGGAAAAATAATAATAAGAAGAAGACTGAACCAGATTAAACCTTCATGCTTTATGTATTATGTATAGTTTGTGTTACAGTACACCCTTTTGTATGGCATGTTATGTAAAAAGCTGAAATTGCACATGGTATTATTTGGTAAAGTCAAATCTTAGTCATTAAGTCTTCAAATGAATACTCTGCTCTTTTCATCACCGGCTCTACAAAAATGTCTTGAGTGCCCATGTTTTACTAATTTTAGAATTTTCTTGTGCCTGAAAAGCTTTATTTAGGATTAAGTTCAAGAAGCAGAAAGCTCAATGCTTTTCTTTGCCGGTTTCCCTGTTTTTAAAAGAAGCTTCCTGCCGGCTTTGATAACGCAATGAAAACCTCATCAAACACCCCAGTAGTTGTGCACTTGTGCAGAAAGCTTATTTTGAATTTTGCAGGACTTTCTTTGATCAGAAGCTGTGTACTGGCTGCTCTTGCATATAAGCAGTCTATAAAATTCCATACGTGTGAAAGTAACTGATGTTAAGTGAATCTACCATACATGACTCTAGCTTATCACTTTTTAAAAAAAATATAAAATGAATAAGAAGCATTTTTTTTCCTATTTTTGTATTTTCATAATATATAGCAGCTGTTAATAACTTTTTTTTATATCCAAAATCAAAAAGTTATGCCATAAACAGTTTGCTTGAAGTATTTGCTCTTTGTTCTTTGTAATGTGAAAATATTAAAGTTTTTGTTTTGTAAGCTGGAATCATTTAACTAGACTGAGTGTTGCTGTAACAGTACACCGTGAATGCTGAGCTGTAATGTAATGTAGCCGTATCCTGTGCATAAAATAATCAGCAACAGAGATCAAGGGAGCCTTTTTCTTCATCTTAAAAAAAGGAAGAAAAATGATATAGAGGGTCTGTTTTTAATAGCGCAGTGTCTGTTTTCCATAATGCAGGACAAAAGAAGCTTTCACGTAAATAACCTAAGTTTAGAAATGCAGGCTGGAATGGAATTCCAATGGTAAAAGTTGTGATCTTTAGCGCTCCCCTACTTTGGGGGGTGCAGGGGGGCAGCATAGTTTGCGAAACGTGGCGTGCTCTCATCACATACTGCTGTAGGTCCTGGGACTCAGACCAGCTCTGTGAAAACTGGGGACTCTTCATGGAGGTGCAAAACTATCAGAGCTTGGTCAAATATAACTCTTGGTTTAAGACAGATGTTGTAATATCCACTGTGTTGCAACTGCTTTTTCATTTTGTTTAAAAAAACAAAATTCTTGGCAAACCCTTCAACACTACTGGGACTCGGAAGCGAGATTTAGTCATGGTTGTTTTGCTTGTGAATATTAACTACGTGTCTCTTTCTGTATATTCAGCTTAAATTCTTTTTTAAACACCAGTTAAAAAGAATTTTGATGGACCACAAATGGTCTATGCTTCATCTCTGAAACAGTACAGTTTCACCGTAACAGTGACAGGCTATAACAGGTAATGAATTAAAAATAAGTGAACTAAGTGATTTAAATGTTTGTCTTTCAGGGCTAAAGAGATCAAGACTAAGTTAGGAACTCTGCTCCAGAAGCCAGAGAATGCCATTGACCTCATTATCCCATACCCTGAGAAGCCTGAGAAGAAACCAGAAAAGCTTCAGAAGTGAGTTCCTGTTTGCTCTTCACTCCCTCTCACTCTCCTGCTCACCCTCTCTCTCTCTCTCTCTCTCTCTCTCTCTCTCTCTCTCTTACTTCACTTTCTCAGTCTTGTCATGAGGCATTGTACATCTCACACATGCACACGTACACTCACACACAAACACGCACACACAGGCTGCGTATTCCTGTCTTTGTTGTATATTTCCAGGGCTGAAAAAAGTACAGAAATTTAACTTAAGTGTATGAGTAGCTCCGTTCTGATTGGCTGCCCTGTATTGTACGTCCATTCACAAAAACAGCCTGAGATACCACTCCCTATAACTTCACTGTGAATGGGAGGGGCTAAACTGCTGTAAGCTTAATGAGTGGATATATGAAAGTGTGTTGCTGTTCGTGGCATCACAAAAACAATAAATTCAAAACTTGTTGTTTTTGGAGCTTAGTTTCCATATGTGTGCTGGACTGAGATGAGATTGGGCTGAGATTTGTAACGATCAGTAGATTTGATGGTCTAAATGAAAATGTAAGGAGTAAAATGTGTCTCTTTCTTTAAAAATGCAAATATTCTGTTTCAAGTACAAATCTTTAAAAATAATAATTAAGCACAGTGATTACAGTTAAGAACTGTATTTCCACTCCTGCATATTTCAACTGTGTTCTGTATGAGTGTATATAAATGCTGCTGTTGTGCATTAAAGGAAATATTTGACCTTTCTTACTTTTTCTGCTAAAACCTCTTTGAAAACAAGCATTTTTCCTCATGGGGCAGCCAAATGGCAGATTTTCATGGTTTCCATCATTCTAGGAACCAAAAAGAGCCCAAAAGAAACCACACTGAAAATCTGGAACTTTTTTTCAAACTTGGAAATAAACAGAAAGTTTCAGAATTTTGAACATTTTTAAAGAAGTTATGGCAAGAACAATGGAGTAGAAATGTTGACACTTTTGTGATACTTATAGATAACTGTTCAAATATCAGTAAATTTGTGACATTGGACATGTTTTGTACAAAAACATTTGATGGTGTTGTGAATTTTACCTCTTTCATTAAAGACTGTGCTCAGACAGCTCTCTCGAACTTTGCCTTAAAACAGAAAACAATGCAAAACAGATGTATTTTCACTGCTTTTCTCACACTTTTGGAGTTCACTGTCTAAGGATTGAGTAACACATTTTTCTGCTATTTGCCATTGTATGTAAGTGGACACTTCAGACTGCCATGCTTTTTGCACTCAGTTGTCAGTTATGAAACTCACAGTTTTGCACAACTGCTGCGCTCAGATGTTAAGTGGCTGTCAAATGTCTGGCGCCTTTCACATGTGATATTTGTCTTACCCAGTGTTTTCTAGCCCAGGTAGCCATACAGCTACAAAAACATCACATCACTGTCAAAAATAGAACCCTGCATGTCCATTTTTTCCCGTTTTAATTTATTAAATTTATTTTTTAACACAATTTGGAAGCATGAGCTGTCCTTTCCATAATAGAATATTGTATGATGAATGGGCCAGTAGAAATGGTCCTAAATTACTCAGAATAAAATCTAATTTCATTAACTTGCATTAAAAGTGAAGCTGTAGGTTTTGTTCAGGCCACTGATATGCTTGATATGTACCCATAAAAGCCTTTAGAAGTACACACACACACACACACACACACACACACATATATATATATATATATATATGTATATACACTGCTCAAAAAAATAAAGGGAACACTTAAACAACACAATATAACTCCAAGTAAATCAAACTTCTGTGAAATCAAACTGTCCACTTAGAAAGCAACACTGATTGACAATCAATTTCACAGCTGTTGTGCAAATGGAATAGACAACAGGTGGAAATTATTGGCAATTAGCAAGACACACTCAATAAAGGAGTGGTTCTGCAGGTGGGGACCACAGACCACTTCTCAGTACCTTTCTGCTTTCTGGCTGATGTTTTGGTCACTTTTGAATGTTGGTGGTGCTTTCACACTCGTGGTAGCATGAGACGGACTCTACAACACACACAAGTAGCTCAGGTAGTGCAGCTCATCCAGGATGGCACATCAATGCGAGCTGTGGCAAGAAGGTTTGCTGTGTCTGTCAGCGTAGTGTCCAGAGGCTGGAGGCGCTACCAGGAGACAGGCCAGTACACCAGGAGACGTGGAGGAGGCCGTAAGAGGGCAACAACCCAGCAGCAGGACCGCTACCTCCGCCTTTGTGCAAGGAGGAACAGGAGGAGCACTGCCAGAGCCCTGCAAAATGACCTCCAGCAGGCCACAAATGTGCATGTGGCTGCACAAACCTTTAGAAACCGACTCCATGAGGATGGTATGAGGGCCTGACGGCCACAGATGGGGGTTGTGCTCACAGGACACTTGGCATTTGCCAGAGAACACCAGGATTGGCAAATTCGCCACTGGCGCCCTGTGTTCTTCACAGATGAAAGCAGGTTCACACTGAGCACATGTGACAGACGTGACAGAGTCTGGAGACGCCGTGGAGAGTGATCTGCTGCCTGCAACATCCTTCAGCATGACCGGTTTGGCAGTGGGTCAGTAATGGTGTGGGGTGGCATTTCTTTGGAGGGCCGCACAGCCCTCCATGTGCTCGCCAGTGGTAGCCTGACTGCCATTAGGTACCAAGATGAGATCCTCAGACCCCTTGTGAGACCATATGCTGGTGCGGTTGGCCCTGGGTTCCTCCTAATGCAGGACAATGCTAGACCTCATGTGGCTGGAGTGTGTCAGCAGTTCCTGCAAGATGAAGGCACTGAAGCTATGGACTGGTCCGCCCGTTCCCCAGACCTGAATCCAATTGAGCACATCTGGGACATCATGTCTCGCTCCATCCATCATGCACCACAGACTGTCCAGGAGTTGGCGGATGCTTTAGTCCAGGTCTGGGAGGAGATCCCTCAGGAGACCATCCGCAACCTCATCAGGAGCATGCCCAGACATTGTAGGAAGGTCATACAGGCACGTGGAGGCCACACACAATACTGAGCCTCATTTTGACTTGTTTTAAGGACATTACATCAAAGTTGGATCAGCCTGTTTTTCCACTTTAATTTTGTGTGTGACTCCAAATCCAGGCCTCCACTGGTTAATAAATTAGATTTCCATTGATGATTTTTGTGTGATTTTGTTGTCAGCACATTCAACTTTGTACAGAACAAAGTATTCAGTGAGAATATTTCATTCATTCATTCATCTAGGATGTGTTATTTGACTGTTCCCTTTATTTTTTTGAGCAATATATATATATAATGTTTCAATTATTTACAAAGTCTCTCTAAGCTTCGAGATAGATCAATTACTATTTTCATCCTGATACAGGTAAAAGGTTGTTGGTCAGAAGTATATTGTTTTAATAAATACATTGATATTGAAGTGTATGTAATGATACTAAATTCTCCATTGCTCAGGTTGACGTACAGTTTTCAATAGAAACTAATGTTAATGAAGTTAATAAAGAAGCCAGTTACAACATTGTTATAATGCACCGCCCCAAAGTTGAAATGAAATGCCACTGAAATCAAAATGAAAAGTTCAGGAGATGTACTTAAAGGATGTGTGGATATCTGTACATATCCAGATGTGAATGTCTGTACATATGCAGGTCAAGTAGACGTGCTATAAAATATACTATGAAAACTATTATATATAGAATATTATGGAATAATATCAACATGTGTAAAAATGACTTGTACAGTAGTGTAAATATTCCCTATACTACAGGATGATTTAAAATGTAATACAGTAAGGAGGTTTGATGGTTCAGTTTATAGTGTGTGGTGCTGGAGAAAAAGCTGTTAGCATGTCTGGTTGTGCTGGCTTTGATGGCCCTGACTCTTCTACCAGAGGGAAGTGGCTGGAAGTGGTGATGTCCAGGATAAGAGGTCAGCTGTAATTTTGCTTCATTACCCTGCTGTTTTAGAAGTTTGCAATCATGGGCAGACTACATCCAAGAGTTTGGCTCATTCTTGTGAAGTGAAGGAACCAAACCAGGTGGTTATGGATAATGTGAAGATAGTCTTGATAATCGCTGGGTAGAACTGGATCATCAGACTCTGAGACAGGTTAAATTCCTTAAGCTGTCTCAGGAAGAACATTCTTTATTGTGCTTTCTTGTGCTTTCTCTCTACCAACCATATTATGTTATTCCTTGCATCTGTGCATATGTGGAGGGAGCCCCCAGCGCTGGGTGGATGCTGTTTAGCTTCCTCAGTTCAGTTGTTGTATTGTGCAAGTTCATGTGCAGTAGCTTGTGCACTGTGTCACCTCCCTCATTCTTTACTGTTACAATATCACATTGTCATTTTGACAATCTCAGTCTGGTGGCACTTTGCCAGGCAGCTAACTTCCTTAACTTTTATGTGTAATAAAATCAAATGATCATTTGCCTCCTACAAAGCATCCCTATATAGGTTGTTGGCTTGTAAGACACTCTGTCAAAACAGGCAAAGAGATGGCAAATATATTATATGTAGTCTAATTTGATATCTTGACTTTACTCAGGTTTGTGCATGCAGCAGCCCCTGGGTTCAGCCCATTTTAGCCTGCACATTGATCCATCCATGACTAGCTACTGTATTATGACTGAAGTTACTTTAAGGGATTTACCAACATTCCTCTTGCCCTTTGTATTGGCTTTATGGAAAAGCAAAAAACACTGCAAGGTACATCAGTAAAATCAAAGTACTTGGTCACGTTAAAGATAACCAGATGGAGTATTAATAACAATTGATAAGCCACACAAAGTCTCTTGAAGGCTAGATAGGTCACACAGTAACAGGTGCTTGCTAAACACACAACAAAACTGCACCTGAACAGTGTGATCTTTCACTCACACACCCACAAAATAAGCATTTTTTCACTAGCAGCATATCCCATATTTTGATATTCTGCCAGAAAAAGAGCTGCAGTTTTTCATTCAGTTTAACAAGGGTTTTGTCACCATTCTGTAAAGCTTGTCCAGCCTAACAAGAGATACTACCAAAAGATCATATTTGTGTGCAGAGCATGGATAGATCAATTCTGAGTGCAGTGGTGCTAAATAAGGAGGGTCGTAACTCACATCAGATGAGGTGGCAGTCCATTAGGGACTCGTTTGAACTGCTTTGTGAAAAATGGTTTGTCGGTTTATGCTCAAAAAATTACGTCATGTGTTAACAAGCCATTTGACTTGTTTTTCCAATATATGGAAAAGAAATACATCAAATACTATAATGCAAATTTTTGTTTAAATAAACAATGTAAAATTCAAACCTCAAAACCACTTCAATTCAACTTACAGTGTGGTGTGTCTAAAAGTCTTAGCAAGAGTGACTGTTTTATCCTGTAGACTGATCCACCGCAGTAGATTAGGAATAAAGTTAGCATCCATTAGGGTCTATTCCCAGCCTATCTGTTTATGGTACTTCTATTGATTTCACAACACCGCTCTGAAAAGTTTGTATAGAGATGCAGAAGAGGCATGTGAGAGAAAAAGCAGGCTGGAGAGATAGGAGGGTGCATTCTGGAATCGAAAAAGGTGTGGAAAGATTGCTTATAATGTAAATCGTGCCCAAAGCATTTGCTTACCGGTTCCTTTCCCACTGCTTTCTGTAATGGATTGTACAGGAGTCATCTTGGCCTTTTTCAGACAGAGCTAAAACAGATTGATACATTGATAGGACTGGATTGAAAGTCCTAATGATAGTGACATTTCACCTTTTGATAACAAGGGAATGCATTTTTGGACGTCTGGAATTAAGAAGTTATGATACATTTCTCTTCACAGTTGTGTGCTGTCTCTTTGTGCACGGTCTCTGTAGTTCATCATGTATAAAACGATAGAAAAAAAGGGCTGAAGAAACGATGGACACCTTTGACTCATCACCCAGTTGACTGGGCGTCAGATAAACATGGGATCAAAATCTGACATTGTTGGAATGAAACCTTGCCAAGGCTTAATGTGTGTCACATAACAGCCCGGCAATGTAATTTATGCACTGTGTAGCTTAGTAAAGTGCTTAGTTTGGCAATAAAACTTTATTTATTACGTTTATTGACTCACTGCTATTCACAATTTACAAAAACACAGTCACTCTCTTCTAGAAGCCAAGCTGAAACGTATCCCATATCACAATGACCTCATCAAACCCAAAATACACCATAATGAAAGCTCCAGATTTGATTATAAAGGCAGGCTGTTGTTGTTGGACTGTTTTTCATGTGGGTACTGAGTGACAGCTGTGTGCTATGGTTTGTGTCATGCAGGCCGACCCCTGAGGAGGCTGCCCAATGGCGTGAGTCGCTGGACCGAGTGCTGAACAACAGCTGTGAGTAGCCATCCATCTACCATCTTTGACTGTTTAGGCTGCCCCGAAGGTCAGCAAACTATATTGAGCTCCGTGTTTATATGTGCATGTGGTAAACCTTGGAGACGTTCACGTGGACAGACTGTTTGGAGTGTGTTTGGAGAGGTACGCATAAACATGCTTCCGCATGTAACGAGTGTGGGCTCTCAGTAGATAGGTTGACCTTTAAAGGCCATCCCCCGCAGAGAGGATTCTCTTGAATTTTGAATCCTGAGCAGAAGTGTGTTCTGTGGAGAGGATGTGTTAACTTTTTTTTTTTAATTCAACAAAACATTTGATTTTGAGTGGCCAAATCTTCCCATGTGACTACACAAACACACATATACGTTTGTACACACATATGCACACATGCACATTATATGGTGCAATGATATGGAAGCATGCATACTCGCATGTACACATGCGCACAAGCATACAATCTCCATGGTGGAATTGAGATTTCTTGAGTTAAAATGGGCTTCCACCATTTTTCATTTCTGCCTAATCAAACGCTCTCAAAAAAGATACAAAACGGTGATTGGGGCAGTCGCCCTCTTATCACCGGGGTGTTACCCTGAAGGGTACATTTCAGTACCTTTAGTCAGGAAACATAATTGTACCATAATATAAAAGTTGTATTGACTCTATACACCCTGTCTCATCTCCAGGCTTTTCATTTTATTGTTCTTTTTTAAAGCATTAGATTATGAAAAGGTCCAAATATGTACTTTTCCAGGGGGAGAAATGTCTTTAAGGTACACAACTAGACCTTAAAACCAATGTTGTACCTTTGAGGGTACATTTACATTGTTTGTATGTAAATGAACGAATAGAAATAAAGTTACCTGGGCAGTAGCTTTATTTCTAACAGTGAATGGTTAAGATGTAAACAGTCAAACGTCATTCCAAGTGATTTGATGTGAAATGCACTATTCTAACACAATGCTCACAATGGTGGTGATTTTAATCATTAATCAAGTGTTCAATGCCTCTTGAATCTACATCACTGAAAGCTACAATATACATTTTTTTTACCTGCAGGATGTTGTAATGCAAAATGATGATCAGTATTTTACCATCATCATAATTACGCATAAAAACAGAAGAGCATGTAGGTTCACTTTTTTGTACAGTGGATAAAATGGATTATATGCCTAAATTTCTCAATTTTATTATAATTAACCATTTAACAAACCAGTCTGAATACTATTGTCCGCATCTCAACAGGTAAATTATGCAGATAGTTTGAACACCCAGTCCAGTTCCCCATTTAAGCGTTTCTACATTTGAATTTAAATTAGGTGCTGTACATGCATTTGCATGTGCACATTAACGTATGCACACATGCACATGCATGGAAACACGTACTCACACGTGCACTAATGCACTTAAACATGTGGGAACACTCACATCTGCGGTCTAGTCAACAGTGTGACATTTTCAGGTGAGATTGGAAGTTTATCACTGTAAAGGCTGAAGAACTGCTGAGGAATATTTTGGATAGGACTTTCTAAATGTCTTTGACAGTTTATCCCCTTATTAATGTATCCATATATAAACCAGCCCCTGACAGCACTCGGCTGTATAAGTCTAGCAGTCGGGTTCCAGCTGTTAGGACTGGATCTCCAGAGAGGTCTCTTCAAATGACCCTGTCCAGCGCGATGCCTCAGAGGGCGGCCAAACACTGTTTTGCGGGAACTGAGATTTGTTGAATTAAGTGTTTCCATATTTAAATTTAAATGTGGTTTCAGCATAGAATGGCTCTCTGCGGGCCAGGATTTCTGATGTTCCACTTACAGTGGAAACTAAAAAAGTCTGAGTCGACCTTCAAGGGATCTAGCAGTATGAATATATCATTTCTTGTTACTTAAAGGGAAATTCCACCAGTTTTTCAGACTAATTCAGTGCTTAAAATGTAAACAAAGTTGATCATTATTTTGATCAGTGTAGAGAAATTTGCCAACTCAAATTTCTTATCGGTGGTGGTGATAAGAACCAAAGGTCGCAATTTTTTCTATCCAGAACCACCAGTGTACCTACAGGTGTCCTTTGAGTTTTATATGTAATATTGATCATGGTAAAATATTTGTGAAAAAACTTTTCTTTGTGGACTGTTTTGCATTGAGGCATATTGCATGTGCCCCTCCGCCATGTATGTGTTTTCAAATATGCATTTTAAGTTAAAGGCTTACTGGAAAACACTGTAATCAGTTCATATTATAACTCTCTCAGAAGGATCTTTAAAGGCACCACTGTGAACAATTCTGACGCTGTAAATTCCACATTAAGGAGCATTCCACATTAAATCAGTCTGAATAACTTTATTTACTTTATTTAATGATACAGTTATGCACAGATTTAGAAAAATCAGTGGAATGCCCCTTTGGCCCATTTAAATACACCTGATATGTGGCCAATATCTCAATGATCCTAAAAATAACATTGTTTAAATAATACTAATATGAACTATTTTTGCATACAGAAAAGTACTTATTACACTGTGTGTGTGAATAAAATGCCTATTTTTGTGTGGAAAGCAACCATATATTGCAGTTCCACTCAAAAACATATGAGGATGATCACCAAAAGCCCACTTACTAAAGAAAAATCATAGCTATATTAAGACTTACTATAAATATGAAATATAAAATGCTAAAGCATTACTTACTGTATATAGACATTTGTCATCTATGAGGTTTTGCATAACAGTGATTTAGCCAGCTTTTAGTTATCTAAAGCCAAAACCTCATTGATAGATTAGTCACTGTGTACTAGTGAGTTTCTTTTGGGTGGAAACATGAAAAGGCGTATTTTGTATACTTGGGCAGTCACACCTGCTGATTGACATGGCCAAGACGTTTTTAAATACACTTAATGGACATAGACGGCAGCCTTTGGTTCATTTACCAGTCCAAAACAGAAAGAAATGAAGAGTAAACCCTTACATTCCCAGACGTAGTACATCTTAAGGCGTATTATTCAGTAACTACATGGAAATTAATGCAAATTGGCTTATTCTGAAGTTATAGGTTTGAGAAATGGAAGCTAGGGTCTGCTGTAGTTCCCTGGTTGTTAAAGGGGTTATATTATCTTTTGTAGTAAAGTGGGTCCCACTTTATTTTGACAAACACATTGGCTCAAATTATTATCAAAACCCTGGTGAATGTTTACTCTCAACCATGTTGGGGTTAGGGTTACAGTTACTGTTTGGTTAAGGTTTATGGTCGATGTAGCCCCTTAGAAGTTTAGAGTTATTACTGTTTTTATCACACTATGTAAATATTATTATGTAAGTAAATAATTTATAACATACTTAGCTTCGTTTTCATTTGATTTGCCTTCTATATCAACACATTTCCGTCTACACTTCAGGCTTTTTTTCTGATGTCAAGAAATGGTAAATGATGACAAAATGGCAAAGATGTAAAGGACCATTGTTCCTTCTGCAAAACAAGCCAATCAAACCATATAAAATTCCTCATCTTCTGCCAAACTCGAATGAGGTATTAGGAGACATGTCCTTTGAATTTCTTTATTTTTGTTTTAATGAGTGAGAAATAATACAACAAAACGTAAGAACGGGTGTATAAAGCAGTCTGGGGTGTGGGGACCTTATAAGGATTTAAGACGAATTACACCAATGTCTCAAAATTTCTGCACAATATAATGGTTGAGATGCAAACAAAGTCATTCAGAGTGTTTTGATGTAAAATGGTTAATAATAGAGAATAATAGATTTCATTACAATAATGATATGATCAAGGGGTTGCAATGTTTACACAAACACAAAGTGGCCATTTTATTCACTACCCAAATTGACCCGTGCAAAATCTGGAAAAAAAATGGTTTTCTTGCCTCACAACTCCCTGCAATATATGTTGTTTTAGGTCTAAGCCATGTTCATTGTAGAGTTTAATCAAATGGCAGAAAGGTGAAACTGGTTGCACTCTCACCTTGCCCCCTCACTCCTTTGTTTGTATTGAAATGACCCTTTGTCTCATGACCTTAAGGTGATAACAGTCACCCCCCCATCTCTACCCGCTACATCTCTATTCATATTCTTCTTCTATAACCCCTCCTTATGCCCCCTTAACCTCCTTTAACCTTCCTGCCCCTTAGCTTTCAATGTATATAAGGTCCTTCCAAAATATTCTTGTCAGACTGGACTGCTGACCAGACTAGACTGGTGACACACTGATGATCACGCTATACCCATACTCTGTATGTGGAAATAAACAATAGTCAACGCTGAAGCTCCAGTCTCCTGACTCTTCTTGTCGAATACCTAGCACCTTCCACCATGAATGTGTTTTAAAAATTGTGTTGAAGGCCAAATCTTTATCTCAAATCTGTCATAAACAATATTTCAGTCATCAGTCTAAAACCCGTCAGACGTCTGGTTCCCATCACTGCCTTTGTGAACAATTCTGACTCTTTAGGTTTCTCAAGAATGTAGCATTAACATCATACTTTTTGTTGTGCAAAAACATTGAACAATTGAAGTGTGCACAGACATGTTGAAAAAGCATTGGGACTTTCCTTTAACTGATGGTTCATTGAATATTCTGTACGGGATGAAAGCTAAAGACAAGCTGACCATCCCAAAAACATTCACGATGGACCACCTAAATAAAGTTTTACCTTACAACTAGAGTTCACAATATGTAGTGTTGCTCTCAGCTCAGTTCCTCTTCTTGTAGCTGGAGAGTGATTTTAAAGTGTCTCCACACTTCTGCTAACAAGCCACACCTGCGCACTCACCATGAGTAGGAGTAATTCGATTAAATGAGTAATTATGGGTGTGCTCTCTGACTGCAGCTGGACCATTCACAGAACTTTGTATATGCACAGTGACTATTTCCAGTGCATTACGTGCGTTACCAAAGGCACAGCAAGACTGAAATGTGGCCCTTGTGTTCTGTTACAGCTGCCTGAAAGGTACTTTCAGAATAAACAAGGCTGAGCCTGAGGCTACTTGTATATCAGAACAGCACAATTTTCTCTTGTGAGCATGTTTCATATTCTGTTCAGGATGCAGATTTACATATATTCACTCATACTGTGAAAAGTGGTTGAGGAAAATCATAGCAGTCAGTGAGCGAATTCTGTACAGTTCATGTTGCATTGTTGACTATGAATTATTCATTTTTTAACAAGAAAATGTGTATTAATTTTCCTGAAGCACCGAAAAACAACAATGAGGGGAAAGGCACAATGCTCTCCAGATGATGAGGATATTTTCACTGAGTGTTAAACTAAGCACCCCTGACCATTTGTAAAGCATACAGTTTCAGAACGAAATGGCAATATATAAATAAAAAATATTTTGCTGTGAACAAAGCAAACAATGTCTGAATAATTCTGTCTGCTGAAAACAGAATCATGAACATCCCCTCCGCACAGTACTATAATGGCTTCAAGTCACAATGGAAACAACTTAGATGCTTGTTTGTCATGCCAAATGAACAAAAGAGGTGACTTTGTTTGTGATAATTGGTATTTGTAATCTGGCCACATTTTGTTTTCTGTTTGAGCTGAAATGAAAAGCTTTCACATTGTGCACTCGTGTATAAAGTTTGCAATCATATTTTACGCAGCAATTTTTTGTCATCAGTTATAGACAACTAGTCAGTACTTTTTGCAAACATTTTCATCGAGTTAATTGAACATAGAGTTGCATCATGCTGAGCGCCGTCCATGGCGTGAGTGTGTAGCAGCTGGGATGTTCAGACAGGCATTACTAGAGCTCAGATGAGAGACTGTATGAGCAGCACAATATAAGCACCATGCAGACTCATGTATAGTACTGTGCAAAATTCAAAGGCCACCCTTTATTTGACATATTTCCAGTCAAAACAGTCATTTTGTACAAGTGGTTAATTTTTCAGGGGGTATTTATGAGGGGATTGCATATAAGAAGAGGACACTCAAGGGAAAATATTTGAAAAAAATGTTTTCCAAAAATGGTCCTAGCTACAGTGCAAGACCTGCTAGACCACCAAAAATGTCACCATCAGATAAACAGTACTTAAAACTTTCATCTTTGACAAATAGGAGATAATGTGTTGTGCTGCTGGCGAGCAATGAGGGTTGAAAGGGGAGGAGTAAGAACCTTACTGTCAAAAGAATTCACACCTCTTTAAGGAGACAACTATGCCAAGATAAAACAGCACAGCTGCAGCTTTCTTCACTTGGAAAGCATACATACAGCTGCTGCATTAAAACAATAGCATTTGAACGCAATAGAAAAGCTTGCTCACCTGCAAAGATGAAAATTCAGTTTATTTCCAAATATCACAATATAGTCCTTCAACATTATTGAAGAGAAAAATCTTTAAAAAATAAAAGTAATGGCCTCTTTAAAAAGGAGTGTCTATGGCTACTGTGAAAAGAGGTTTTAAAACAATGTTTGTAATTGAATGTGATTATGAATAATCTTTTAAGTTTAAAGAACCTCCGCATGAAAAGGTTTTGCTTATAATCATTCAGGAACCTGCATTTTGAGGATTTTACAGTAGGTTATGTCTTTGATGTCTTTTCCATGTTCTTTATTACAATAGATGGCCTGGCCACATTCAGGAGCTTCCTGAGGTCTGAATTCAGTGATGAGAATATTGAGTTCTGGGAGGCTTGTGAGGAGTTCAAGAAGACTAAGACCCCCCTGAAAATGGCCACCAAAGCCAAGAAGATTTATGAGGATTTCATACAAACTGGCGGCCCCAAAGAGGTTGGTTGATTCCATTTTTTATTGTGGAAAATCAAGTCCCAGAACAAGATCTCCCAAAAAATCTGCAAGAACATCTGAAATACCTTTATGTACACTACGATTGTTCTTCAAGGGTTCTTTAGTAAAGGCAATAGTTCTATATAGAACCATGAACACCCAAAGAACCCTTTGCTGATTGTGTCGTTAAAGGGTTCTTCAGATTGATGGAGAGTGTGTTTGATGCTTGGATTTAGAACCTTTTTGAAAAGGGTTCTATATAGCACCAAAAAGGGTTCTTTTCTTGTTAAAAGGGTTCTTCTTTTAACATTGTAACAATAGAAGAACCTTTTTCAAAAG
Organism: Pygocentrus nattereri; assembly: GCF_015220715.1. NCBI lineage: Eukaryota > Metazoa > Chordata > Actinopteri > Characiformes > Serrasalmidae > Pygocentrus > Pygocentrus nattereri. Next base: position 21,836,122 of record NC_051236.1, read on the forward strand.
GTTTCTGCATAAACCATCCACAGCACAATCTTCATCAATCTGAAGAATGCAAAGGGTTCTTTGAGTGTTCCTGGTTCTATATAGAACCACTTTCTTTATTAAATAACCTTTGAAGAACCATCATTCTTAAGAGTGTAGAACATCTGAAACACCTTTAAGGTACTAAAAGTAAACTTAGCCCTTTTAGCCGTTTAGTGGTAATCATTTTGCTATCGACTGGACCTTTGGGTCTGAGAGATGGTCTAATCTAAGTGGCCTCACAATTGGCCTCCTGCATGCAGCAGACAGACAGATTCAGCAGCCACTTAACTGCCTTTCTACAGTTCACATAGAGAGTCAGAGTTGTTTCTTTCTCTTCTGCTGTCCAATTTATCCAATAGAAGGTGACTACTTTTAACAACCTTGAGGTGGATGGACTGAATGAACCTTTTAGAGAGGAAAAAGGGGTGAGGGGGGAGTGAGGATTTTTTTCTTTAATACATGAAACCTTGAAACCTTGAAAGAATTAATGAAATTGCATCAGTTAATTTAATGAATTTTGTGCCAAGCTTGGTACAGACATTCCATGAAATGTCTGTACAATAATATCTTCAATGCTATCTTCTCTTTTCAGGTGAACATTGACCACTTCACCAAAGACGTGACCTTGAGGAATCTGGTGGAGCTCTCTCCAGCCACCTTCGATCTGGCCCAAAGCCGCATCTACACCCTGATGGAGAAAGACTCCTTTGGCCGGTTCCTCAGATCTGAGCAGTACCTAGAACTGATCAAGTAAAAGGTGTCATCCAGCTGCAGGGAGACAGCCCAGGCAAATCAGTGACAATCTACGTGGCTCCCAGCACCAGCTTTATTTCACATCTAATGTATGGGCCTCAGGCAACTAAAGTCCTTTGTACAGATGATTTGACCAAGAAAAAGATGCAGTTGAGCTCTTTTCAAACCAAAAATACCACTGATAAATGTTTATATTGGAAAAAAAAAATAGAATATAGTCTCCCTGCAGCTTACCACCTTGGTAATACTTGCCACTTTCAAAACTTGATGATGACTAAAAGGTCAAAACTAAAAATTTCAGGTCTTAAAAATTCATTGTGACATTAGCAAACTATGCAAGTGCCCAATGCTTGCAATTGGAAGCACTTTTCACAGTATGCACAGCATGTTAGTTTGAACGGTATTCTTTGTTACTTCAGGACAAAACAGAAAATCTTAGCCAGGCTGATCCCCACTTGTAATTCATGGCTTTTCTTGGAAATTAGACAAGTGATTCATGTTTTTGAAGAGGGCAGTCTGACCTGCAAGGTGCAATTAGAAGAAGTGTCTAAGCACCATGTTCATCTACTGCTGAAAGAGATACAGGGTGGTGGGGAGGGGGGGGTGAATGGAGAGGGCTTTTTCTTAGAAACGTCTACATAAATGTTAACAGTCAAATGGGAACCATGGGGACAAACACACACTTAATCTTGAAAGCCTCACCATCAGTCACAGTAAGAGAAAGAAAGTGACATGTTTAAATGCACTCAGTCCCTGGGAAAAGCCAGAGAGGAGGCTTGTTGCGGCATAACAGCTACACTGTAAGTTGCTAAGATGGGAATATCGAGTAGGAGTGGATCTCCATTAAGCTTTGGAAAACAGTATTTTTTTTCAGACAGAGAGACAGCTTTCCCAAGGGAGAAACACAAATTGACTCTAACCATGTTTAGATTTAACCCAATAATATTGACCTTAGGACCCCTTGATGAGTTTCATCCAATCAATATAATCAATGAATTTATATAGACCTCTATTGTACTACTATAATGTGTAATGATCCTGAAAGCGTATTACCAGCACGACTATGTTAATGCTATTTTCTTTGAAATGTTGCTTGCCCTTTACAAAAGCAGCTTCTTTTGAAGTAAACAAAGCATACAGTATCGATATGTAGTGACCTAAGTATGTCCTGAAATCCTGTCCTATATTAAAGTGTGTGTTTATGATCTCACCACGTACATATATGCTATTGTATGTTTCTCTTTTCATTCACCTTTTATTGTTACTTAAAATATATATATACATATATACACCATTATAACTAATGATATGTGCTTTCATAAGTCCTTACTGTTAGCCCACCGAATCTAAAGTGTTAGAACACTGCAGGTCAGAAGTAGAACAATGAGGAAATTCTAATTTATTATTACCTTAAGAAAATGTGATTTTTGGAAATACAGACAAATGCATTGGGAAGAACTGAACTTGTTCTACAAAAACAAGCAAATGCTTGATTGACCATTTTTTTCTAAACAAGGTTATTATACTCATAAACCACAACTAAGGACTTATTGAGTACCTGTCATTTAAAATCTGCCTAAACACATATATGCATGTACTATTGTAGCCAATCACATAAACTGCATAATACATTACATTAAAGTTCTGAAGATGTATTTATTTTTCATATGTAAATAATTTACAACTATTTGATCTTAAGTTATTCAAGATTGCTTGTCTGAGAATACATAAGCTGAGGAGAATGAAGAGAAGAGCTTGTTCCTTTGTCCTTTTCTTTTCCCCATGTGTTAGCAGATCTGAGGGTCATACTACAGAGATACCGAGGAAATATCAAATTCTGAAATGTGGACTTCATGCAGTGATTTTCCATACCACCATACTAGACTGTTAATCTCTGATCATATAATTAAATATCTTAACCTTGGATTATTTTGTCTTTTATAGAACAACATACTTTTAAGAAATACAGATTTTACCACTACCATTTTTTTTAGCATTATTCATATCAGAAGTCTTTCCAAGAATGTCTTCTTTAGTGTCTTTAATAATGCATACACTGCACATTGGTACATCAATCATGTGCTAGACAATGGCTGTAACTAGCATGAGTTCCAGGCCTCTGTAGATTCAGAAGGTTTTATTTCACATAAATATGAGTGGAAGCTGATAAAACCTACTATGCAGATGTCTAGTCAGCTATTGTGTGAATGGTTCTGAGCTGACCTCAGAACAGCTGTGGTTTGCCCATAGACATGACCACTAATTTTGTCTCTGGACGAGACGCTATGCTACCTAGAGTGACTTTTATTTATGCTACTTAGAGTGACTTCTTGAGGTGTACAGGTACACAACACATATAACATGATATGCAACATCATTATGATAAAAATGTGAGAGTTATTTAACAGATTATTAACAGATTAAAAAAGATGGTTCTTCAGAGGTTCTTTAGTAAAGACGGTGGTTCAATATAGAACCATGAACATTTCAATATCCATTAGCCTGCTTAAAGGGTTCTTTGCATGGTGAAATGGTTTTTCAGACTGATGCAGAATGTGCTGTGTATGGTTCTATATAGAAAGCTTTTCAAAAGGGCTCTATATAGCACCAAAAAGGGTTCTGTAGTGTTATAATGTCAAGCATGGACCCTTTTTGGTGCTATACAGAACCATTTTCAAAACCATACACCACACATCAATCTGAAGAAGCATTTCAGTTGTGCTTCAGACCCCTTCCTCGTATGGATGAATCTGCTAACTGTGAGCCTCGTAAGAGAGACAACACAGTCAAAACCTGATGGACATCTGAGGGTGTAAGTGAATTATCCACTCTTGTAATCAGAATCACTTTATTTTACCAAGTATGTTACATGTGCAAAGAATTTGCCACAATGAGTGCACATATATAACACACTGAATAAACCAGACAAGCACACAGAATATTAATAAGTACGTAATTAAGGGACAAATAACAAAAATACTGAAGAAAGAATAAGAAAGAATAATAAAAGTGCATCTGAAGAGATATGTGAATAACTGCATATACAGATATGAGTATCTACACATATGCAGGTCTGATGAGCCATATAACATAACTATTATGTACAGAATATTACAAAATGATGAGCATTTCCAAAAATAAACATTTGTACAGCTGTGCAAATAAGCATTATGGTACAGAGAAGTTATGCTGTAACATAGTACGTATGATTCACTGGTTTCAGTTTAAGTTCAGTTCCTAATAATCTCATCCTTATTTCATACTAAGGCTTCTTATTCAGTAACTACAGGGGCTTCAATGCAAGCTGGTTGAGCTATTCTTAGGTTAAATAAAACTTCGGGCCCATTCTGGCCATTAAGTGGGGTTAAGGTGTCAGGTGTCCCCTGTGGTTAATGAGCACTACAGCTCTGAGGAAAAACTTGTTAGCAGTCTGCCAGAAGGAAATGGCTGGAAGAGGTGATGTCCAGAATGAGAGGGGTCAGCTGTTAGTTTGCCACCGTGCTTCCTCACCCTGCTGATGTAGATGTCCTGAAGCATTGGCAGACATCCAATGATCCTCTCTACCATGCTTGCTGTTTGAGTTTGGCTCGTTCTTGTGAGGTTTGAGAAACCAAACCAGATGTTTATGGATGATGTGTGGATGGACTCGATGATTGCTGTGCAGAACTTGTTCATCAGGCTCTGCAGCAGGAAGAACATTCTCTTCTCTGGTATCTTGACTATAGAGGCTGTGTTCCACTTCAGGTCCCTGGATATGGTGGTGCCCAAGAACTTGAGTGACTCTACAGTGGAAACCACAGAGCCGTTGATGTTGAACAGGGTAGGGAGAGGGGGTTGCACTTGAAGTCCATTACCGTCTCTACAGTCTTTTGTGTGTTCAACAGCAGGTGATTGCTGTAGCAGTAGCAGGACACCAGCTGCTTGACTTCCTTTCTGTAGGCAAACTCCTCACCATTGGCTAAGAGGCCCACCATAGTGGTATCAACTGTAACTATCTGGATCTTCACTGCTGGTTCCTTGAAGATGCAGTTGGTGGTTATAGAGACTGAAGAGAAGGGGAGAGAGAACCCAGCCTTATGGAAATCCACTGACATGTGTTTTGCAAGCCACACTTGTTGTTGCCTGTTTGTCAGAAATGCAAAATCTGCTGGCAGTTGGCCAAATTGACAGCATCAGTAGACCTGTCGGTTCTATATATGAACTACAGGGAATCCAGCAGGAGGTTTGTAATGGGCTCCATGTGAGGACCTGGTGTTCAAAAAGGCCAGGGATACTGACCTGTAGTCATTTAGTCCAGCAGTGTTGAATTTTTATAGAGTGGAATGATGGTTTGATGGTTAAGGTTTGAAGCATATTCCATCTTCATATCTTTATCGGTGTACTCTTGATTTTGTTTTTGAGACCTACACTTTGAGTCGCACCTTCTTTTTTGGCTCTGTGTGTGTGTGTGTGTGTGTGTGTGACATTAATATGTAAAGACGTTACTGTAGTTAGAAAATCCCCAGTGAAATCTGATCTGACTCCTCTGACTTTTGAATTAATATATCAGGTTTTACAAGGTGAGCAGCAGCCACCACATTTTAGCATGTTTTTGTCCTGATTCAGTAATGCTACTTTCTTCCAATTTGAATAAAAACATCTTACATATTGCAGCATCAACATCAAAGACACCGTGGAACTATCCATTAATATATAGACTGCTATTATGAACTGAAAACAAATTTGAAAATGAGTAGTTCAATAATTATCTAAATAAAATGAAACTGTGTAACTGGTATCGAATCAGGTTATGGAAAAATAACAGCAATTTATGGACGAATGGAGGGATAAATGACTTAGCAATGCACATCCCTGCACATTCCTGAGTTCACTGACTATTGATGTTTCTTAACCATCGACAGCCCCTCTAACATTCAAAAATTATTAGGCTCAATTCCTCAAGACAATACTAATTAAATGGAGCTGCTACAATACAGTGTGCAGCCTTTTTTCACACAGTTCTATGAAATAATTGGTCTGACATCTACTTGTTATGAAAAAGAATGTGCTTTACCAAAAGAAACACTGCTGTATACTGCCCAATTCTCTGTAAGCCCCAGTTCCCAAATCATCTTGTAAACAAGAGATATTATCTGCAGACTAGGTGAACTTTGATATTACCCAGTACGACGTGTGTGGCACATTTTATTGACGCATACGAGAATTCTATTTTATCAAGATTTCTCGGTTAAAGAGGCTTGGCATTGCCATTCTTCCATTCTTCATCACAAATGAAGAATGAAGATAAGCACAGGCAGCCCCTCTCTCCCCGCCATCCCCCTCCCCAACTTCATTTATTTTTCTGGGTGCCTGTCTTTATTTAAGTCTTTTTGGAAAAGCAGAACATGATCTGACTGAATAACAAACAAGCTGCTTCCTGACCTGGCGCCTTCTCTTTCACAGTCTCTTCCATTTCCCACACTAACAAGGTGTTTTTTTGTGGAACAAAGAGGAACTATTACAGAAAAGGGGAGAGGACAGAGAAAGAGAGAGAGAGAGAGAAAGAGAGAGAGAGAGAGAGAGAGGAAGAGAGAGAGAGAGAGAGAGAGAGAGAGAGAAATGAGATGAAGCAGATGGACAAAGGGACGTTGCCAACACAAACACTGTCTGAGGCGAACACGTTCGCATTCATTACAGCGCTTATTCCTAAAGTAGCCTCATGTATAACGGGTCCCTTGCATGTTAGAGGAGCTGTCATAGGTGATTTCTGCTGCCTCTGAATGAAATGATAAAATGCAATCCATAACAGTCTACATGCTTCATTTTCTTGAGTGAAAATCTCTGCATTCTCGTTTTTCAGCAGCAGATGTGAATGCAAGTGTTCACATAATAACCACATATCATCTCTTAATGTCCACAAACATCAGCATCACAATACTGAGAAATATAAAAAATCATAACATAAATCACAGTCAGACACATAAAGCATATTACAGCATATTACATTTTACATATTACATCACATTCAGCTGATTTGTTTATTCGCTTGTAATCTCAGGTATGTGGGCCATCAGGGATGGCTGAGAGGTATGGCAAGAATTCAGCTAGAAATCTTAGAATCATTTAAGGGTCCATATCCTACATTTCCTGGTACTTTTTTCACACTGAGGGCCACTTATGATGTTTGTGTGGGTTTGTCCCAAACAATCATAATTCATGCTTACATGATCATTGTCCAACACCTTAATACTTTATACTTAAACAGATTGTTTTTTTATTACTGCCACTTTAAGACTGATGTTAATGAGCTCCGCTCTGATTGTCTCTGATCGGCCTCATTTTTTAAAAAGCAGACCAGGCTGAAATGCTCCTTATAGCTTTAGTGTGAATGGATGGGGCTACGTTGCTGTAGACTGGATATATATATATATATATATATATATATATATATATATATATATATATATATAGAGAGAGAGAGAGAGAGAGAGAGAAAGAGAGAGAGCTCTCCAATTACTTTCATTTTCCATTTCATTTTCACTTTCCATTACTTTCAATGTAAGTCAGTAGAACCAGACTTTTTTCCTAGTCATTTTTGGCCATTTATTTTGGTCCATCCTTCATAAAGTTTAGATACAATATAAAGGCCAACGTGCATTTTCAAATTATGTCAAAAATTGAAAATCAACAAAAATAGAGATACAAGGTTTTGTTCCGACAACTGCGATATACAGTTTTTCCATGATACGAGTCCTTTAAACCCTTAAAATCCCAGACGTATTGTATATTAAGGCTTATTAGGGACTTCAGTGCAACCTGGTTGAGCTATTCTTGGGTTACAGAAGTGTATGACAAAACTTTGGGCCTGCCGGTGGGCCCTAGCCATATGTAAGGGGCTACAGTCTGGTTGCTAAAGTGTTATTAAAATTGCTCATAACTGTTTTACTAAAGGCAACAGACCTAGATTGAAGCCCACTTTGATGACGAACGTTCACCTCAAAAAGAACCAGTTTTGCTCATTCTGTGAAAAGATTTTGCAGAAAGTCAGGACTATTTTCTCCTGAAAGTATACAGAAACAGATGAACACACACAGAAGCACAGGTCTCTTTGTTCCCTTCATCATAATGGTTTTCCTCTGCCTGAAGCAAGATGCGTACCGCAATCTTAAATGTCATGTTTGGTGGCCAAAGCAATCAAATCACTTGTTCATAATGGCCCACAGCCACCTTCTACACTCAGTCAGCAATCAAACTGATTGATTTACAAACTGAAGAAGCACACTGTCTAAAATAAAGGGTCAGAAGCTCAGTATAATGGATTAAATGTGAGATCTTCCCTGGTGGGAGTGGGGCTGCGAGTGTGTGCATGTTTCACATCAGGAACCAATGCCCTCATAGTTTGTGCACAACAACCCCATTACAAGACTTCACAAATAGAAACCAGCATGTTCCAAACACACTAAACTAGAACCAGAAACCAGGCAGAGAATGCGTAGAGCCCAGATGTGAGGCTAGATAAACTCCTGTAAATGCCTGCTGCATTTCCCGAGCACGCGCCATGCATGGAGAGAGAGCGCAAGAGTAGAACTAAACTAAATTTACTGTGTTACTCACAACAACCAGCTTGATTCACACAGAAAACTGATACCACACAAAACAGACTATGCTCAGTTCTTAATTATGCCTTATGTTAAGAGGTGGGTAATGGTTTAAGCCACCTGTAGCCTATTAGCACTGAGGTGGTGTGCAGTGATCAGCTAGCAAACATAGCAGAGTAAACACACACAGCTTAGCTATGCTAACTGATGATCAGCAGTTTAATGAAGCAACACATCCATTGTAACTCTACAATGATGAAGGGAAAGAAGTGTTCGGACACTTTTGCTTTGGTTATCTTCTATAATTCAGCAGACAGATGCACCATGTAAAACCTGGTCAAACGGTGCGCTCTCAGATTGGCAATGAGGGGCATAAAAGAGAAGCCAGCAGTCACTTGAAAAGAGTCACAGGAGGGAAAGCAGCAGGAACAACAGTCACACAGGGAACAGTAAGTAATAAAGAGCCCCATCTCTATTCCTACACCCCACACGAAGCTCTTCTGCTAAAAAAGAAGCACAGAGATGAGCATCTAAAATCTGCACACAAGCATTTCGATAAATCAAACGCTTTTGGAACCGTCAAACAAAACTAGAACTCGCCAGAGAGCTCATCATTTTTGGAGAAACAGTAGTTAAACGTGTGATCCCAAGAAGACCACAGTGACTTGACTGTTTTCTCTTTTTTTTTTTAAACAATGCTTGCATGTCCTAGCCACTCTGCTGACTTGAATCTTGTTGAAAATGTATCTAAAAGTTTTAAAATTCCGTCCATCATTGGGACCCTCAAGACCTCAGGGCTGAATGCAGTTTGCAGAGAGGAATTGGCCAATATTAAACCTCACTACTGCAGTAAATCTAATTACATTTCTACCACAGACATCTTAAAGATGCAACTGCAAACAATGGCTTTGCAATAAAACACTAATCTATGGGGTCTGAATACTTTTGCCTTTTAAGCATGTCTTTGTCTATGCTTGTTTGTTCAACTGTATAAATACAAAGTGAAAAGGCATTGTGTGTAAATTTGAAGTGGATGTGTGCATTGGAGTTATGTTAAATAACAAAAAGAATCTAAACACTTATTTCCTCTCACTGTGAGCAGATAAACCACTGGCAACCACAATGCCTTCAGCTAGTTATGCGTCTGCCTTTTGAATCTGCCTAACAAACGCAAGAATGCTGCATTGATGAATCGTAAGTCGTTATGACTGAAAGAAACATCAGAGTTCTCAGGGCTCACAGTTTGGATAATGTCCTTTATTGAATTAACTTGATAGCTGGCATCTGTAGCTATATTTATAAGCATCCATAAGCACCCAGCATTTCAGCCTCATTGTGGTGAGTGCATTACTGTTATCACTGATCCTGCCTAGCAATCACATCACATATGAATGTCTAAAGCAATGTTGTTCAACGTGAAAGTTCAGAAGCTTGCAATTATATTTCATAGAACTTTCAACAGATATTTTCATCACTTTCAAACCTTTATTTGCTATGTTTGAATATTTATCAGAGTATCAGTGAATTTGTTTGCAGTGAATAATATTGATATCAGATTTCATAGGGTTCATGAGAGAGGCACTGTTATAACGAATTGAGTTTAAGTCATGTGTTGGGGGGGGGAGGGGGGTGCATGTCTGTGTGTAGGTGGGTTGCAGGCTGACATTTCAAATGCTGCCCACTCCACTGATCAAGCAGGCCCTGTCACACCTAGGGCCACAGGGCAGTGTATAATTACATCAGGCCCTGTGTTGCACCATAATGAGTAGCCTGCAGGCTTCTAGCAACATCCAGCCCACGAATAGGGAACAGGCGGAGATAAGCCATTCAGGAAAAAACATCCAGACTCTCTGTTCTGCCAGACCCTTATTTATTCATCCACTTAACTGTTCAGGCTGTCTTACTTCCTTTGAAGCTGAACAGAGAACCGCTAACCTAACAAAGGTGCTCAAACCAAAGATTAACTATCTGCATGTATCTGTGATGTATCACTGGGTTTGATGTGATATGATGGGCCTACTCATTAACAACTACAATGCTGTCACTGTTGGAAGTATGTCTGTGAGTAAATTCACATTAGAAAAAAAAAGCCTTCTTGATTTTCAATGTAAATCAGTGTACCAAGTCATTTCAGACCATTTCGACTGGTCCATTCATCACGTAATTTTGATTTGCCGTAAGCAGCAGCCGGTATTATCAAATGATGTAAAAACAATTAAAAAAAGGCAAAGCTGGAGCTACAGGACTTCATTCAGACAGAGATGGTATAAAGATACTGAAGAAACCTGCACCTACAGTCATCATTCATTTCATTATTTAAGGGATGTTCATACAATATCTCAGCTCTTAATAATACAGGATGCCATAGAACCAGTTTTGGTCCCTTAAAGACACTTTCAAATTAGGGGTTCTTTAAAGAACCATTTCAATTAATGAGATGTGCAAGTGTGAAGAACCTTTTTAAAGCTTAAAGGACCTTATAATGCGAAGGCTCAACAAAGTTTTTTAATTTACATCCAAGTCAAGGGCCATTTAGGTGCCCTTATTTTTAACAGTGTGCTGCTGTGAGGAGGTTATTAAATAATTATACATTTTGATCAAGAAAAATATTAAGACGGAATACATGTGTGTGAATGAGAGGGAGGCAGGTGGAAAGGTGAAGATGCAAGGAGTAAAGGTCGTAAAGGTGGATGACTTCAAATATCTTGGGTCAACCATCCAGAGCAATGGACAGTGTAGAAAAGAGGTGAAGAAGAGGGTGCAGGCAGGATGGAATGGGTGGAGACGGATGTCAGGGCTGATGTGTGACAGAAGGATAGCAGCAAGAGTGAAAGGGAAGGTTTACAAGACAGTATTGCGTCCTGCTATGATGTATGGTTTGGAGACTGTGGCTCTGTCTAAAAGACAGGAGGCTGAGCTGGAGGTGGCGGAGATGAAGATGCTGAGATTTTCGTTGGGAGTGACAAGGCTGGACAAGATTAGAAATGAGCAGATCAGAGGGACAGTGAAGGTGGAGCAGTTTGGAGATAAAGCCAGAGAGGCCAGGTTGAGATGGTTTGGACATGTGTTGAGGAGGAATAGTGGATATATTGGTCAAAGAATGTTGGAGATGGAGCTGCCAGGTAGAAGGAGAAGAGGTAGACCTCAGAGAAGGTTTATGGATGTAGTGAAGGTGGACATGGAGATGGTTGGTGTAAAAGTAGAGGAGGCAGTGGATAGGGCAAGATGGAGGCAGATGATCCGCTATGGTGACCCCTAAAGGGAGCAGCCGAAAGAAGAAGAAAGATCAAGAAAAATATTAAAAAGCTGTTGGTAACTCTTTTTTGAGGGCAATCTACAGATGTATTTATAAAAAACTTGAGTATATATATGAACAGCTTATATGAACACGATGTTTTATGAAGTGTATGACCTTGTATTGACGTAATGGAACATTCAGTGCAGAGGCCTAGTAATGAAAATCATATTCAGCTTTTTATACTGCTATTTGATTACAAATGTTTTATTTATACTATATATAGAGACTTTTTTATTGACAGTATTCTGATTAGATCGTCATTCATCAAAATAATTTAACGTTACTGTAACAACTCACAGTACGTTTTCCATTTATTCCCAGTGCTTTATGTTCAGTGCTCAAGTATAAATATAGACTGCTTTTGTTTCAGGGATGTTTTACCAAGACTATTTCATTCAAGAACAGGATATGTTTACTTTATCCAATCGGGTTATTTACATGTGGGAAAATATATGTGAAAATGAACATTTTTGGTTTAAAGTATTTCATAGAACTGGTGTAAATCATTGTTCAATAGGTTTCTCATAAGTTCCATTACTTGAGAATGAAGCATTATAACAGTGTTACAAATGGAGCACATGTTCATCGCTTTAGTTTAGGCCCCTTATGTAAATACAGTGTCACCAACTTCATAATAGAAACAACTAATGCTGTTCATAAATACTCAAGTGTAGCTTTTTAAAGACACAATTTAATTCTTACGTATGTGTCAGAGTTAGCTTGTTATTTGTAATCACACAGTTAACATATCATCGCTGTCAGAGCAAAACTTTAAATCTCCAAAACGGTAAGATTACAGGAGACAGAAAAGACTTTCATAACTCATAATGGACGTTAATATAAAAACATTATTTGCGGTATAATTTTAGACCATTTCTGTTATGCAAAAAAAGCCACAAAAATTGGGATATGAAGCTTTGCCATGACAGTGACAATATAGATTAAATACGTTCTCCTATTCATTTGCGCTTCATTTACAAACCAAAGGCTACTGTGTGTAAATCTACGTATAAATCTCAGTGTAATGATCACGATGCCTCACTCTAGACTCTGAAATCTCATTCCCAGCAACGCTCGTCTGCTCCAACTATGTGAGCTACAAATCTCAAGACCTTTCTGTCATCGCTGAATCATCGCATTATTTTTTTCTCCCTCTCCAGATTCAAAGGAGAGACACACTAGAGGAGCCTAGACCAAAACATTCCCATCACAGAGGTTTCTCTCATTAAAACTGATTTGCTCTCATGCTTTTCTTTTTTTCCCTCCAGCCTTGGTGTTTGCCTGCGGATTTTATTTTCCCATCTCTCTGCCACCCACCAGGGTCTATAATCTGATAGACAGACTTATTTTCTTACATGTCCCTAATATATACACACTCTGAAGGTCAACATCTCCTCCGCAACAAGCCCACTCAACATGCTGTATATAACGGAGGTCCTGCAGATAAATAACCGGTGGTGTTGTATACAGACGATTTAAAAAAAGCTTTGAACTTGTTCCTCTGTGTTTCCAGCACTTCACAAAGCTTAATGTCTTTATTGAATTGTATGTATTTCTTGCTTTTGCGTGGAAGCTGCCACGACAGTGGGTACAAACTGTGCATGTGATTCCAACTTGTGCACGTCATTTGGTAACAGTGGCATTCTCAGGCCAGAAATTATCTTTAATCGGATTTGCGCATTCTGAATGTGAGTCATTCTTTGTGGTACAAGTCCACGTCTGTACATGTATATGTAATGTAAGCCAAATAAAAACCTAGAAACATGTCTGAGAAACATCTTTAAAGTCACATTACCATAGCAAAAGACAGAACTCTCAATATTTGCCCCTGGATTGGACAACAAGCAATTTGGTGTCTTTTTTCGGCAGCTTCTACTCTGGCTTTGGATAAGACTTGGAAGTGAATCAATCATTCCATTCAAATTGGAATTTGCACTTCATTAGATCCACTCCATTTCATGGAAAGTGTGGTTGTCGTTCTTGTTGTTTGCTAAATTTCCTAAAATATCAACCTGTAAATCAAATCTGAGTAAATCCTCAAATGCCTCCTCATGTGGATGGGGGAGCTTTAAGCTAACCTGATATCAGTCTTTACCTGCTTACACATACAGCTTCATCACAGTGTTCCAGGACTGCCGGGACCTCCATGTCCAGATCTTTTGAGAGCATGTTGGGGTCGTAGAAGAGTGCAAGATAATACTGCACAGTATACAGGTTGTCCTAGGCCTTGCTGCTCAATTTTTCCACTGTTTATCAATAAATGAACTAATATAAATTGGAGATATTTTTAGCATGTGACTCCGGGGCATGAAAATAACCAAAGGGATGTGAAAAGCCATGGAAAGAATGGACATGTTAATTGTACTCTGGAATTAATGTACTTTTGATGTGTGCCTGTGTTCCTGTGTGCTTGTGTCCCCATGTTGAACTGCTGCCTCTGTGTTTATAGCATAAAATAAACCAAATGTTCAGAACATAATTACCAATCAGTTTTCTGAATGAATCACTGCTGGTTTATGCTACAGTCTTAAAAAGTAATTATGCCACAAAGGGTTAGAGTGAAATCAGAAGAACCCTTTTTTTGAAGAACTCTGTTTGTGAAGGATTTCTGTTTAAAGGAATCATCTGGTGGAGAATCATATTTGCACACTTTTCCGTTTACCTTGCATGTAGTTGATCAGCCATGAAAAGTTTGGGGTCCAAATTTTGCTTCTTTAGTTTAACTCTGGAGCTATGAGGTTAATGTTGCTAACAAACACTAGAAGTCAATAGTCACCCAAACCTTTTCTTTAATTATATCCCCAAAAACTGACCCAAGCAGCATCAACTCCATTAAGGTGGTCAATATGCTTTAGGACAACTTATATTATAACTGTGAATTATAACAAATGAATACATCTCCACGGTGTAGCTGAATACGGCAGTCAGCCACTTTAGACAACAGGTGTACTCCAAAGGAAAACAGAAAGTATAAGTTGGACTGTTTGAGCTTCGGTGTACACCACATGACGTCAAATGATATGTTTCAGTGTTTTTGAAATTTTGTTTGGATTCTGGAACACCTCTTTTCTTTACGTTGCCACCTCTTGAGGTTTCCTTCTCCATTATTTCATCTAAGAGAAAGGCTCATTTTGAATAAGTTTTTATTGATAAATATTACAATAAATATGTTAATACACATCGGTAAACAAATATGTAAACAACAGACAGACGTTTATTCTACTAAGTAAAGATGAGAAGGACAGAATTAGCATCAGAATACACAGCACTATAGAACAAACTGACACCACATCATTGTGTAAGTATAGCTTATCACATTTGTTTGAGGACCAGAATCATCACAAGGACCAGATTTCTTCTTATTGTGAAATTTCCTTCAAACAACAAAGGTACTAACAATTCACAATATTGAAAATGATCAAAAAGGTGGGAGATGGTAGGTATGAGTATTCGTACATTCTTCAGACAGTACTGTGTACACCATGGTCCACACATGTGGGTTAAACAAAGATAATGTGCTCACCTTCTTTTCTCCAGCCTGTAACAGTCACTCAATTGTAAACTCAGTCACTGTATTATTTTATTTCCACAACATAATCAGATGAGGTTTAGAAGGTAAATAGAAGAAAATAGACAAAATATTTTAGAATATTTTGTCTATGTTCTTTTGTGCTCTCTATCTTCCTGTTCAGTGTGAAATTACCTGAAAAACAGAATACTTTATCATTGCACTGTAATTTCTGAATAATGTGGTCACACTGTGAAAATAATTAAAGCCACAAAGCACAGCTCAGAAAACAATCAATACGCATCCTGATCCGTTGGTTCTACTTCGTAGTTGAGGAGCTCGTTAAGCCCTGGCTTAAGCCATTAACCGCTCTCCTCGCAGGAGGGAAATCGTTCCACCATTGTCAGCCTAAGAGGTGCTTCTCTGTGGCTCATGGCAGGGCATGAAGGACATCGTAGCTTAAGCGCAATGAGACAGGAGGCATGAGCTAAATTCAGGAAGGTTCCCTTTTCCCTCCAAGCCGCATTGTTTTTCATCCATGGGTGACTGGCACAGGTCTAGGAACAGTTTAGACCTCAGAAAGCGTCTGTATGAGTCGTTTTCCATCAGTGTGAAGATCTTATTCTGTGCTTCGTCAAAACACGTGACGTCACACTTTCCCAGATTTCTTCTGGTTTCTTCTCTTGTCGCTGAGTCCAGATTGACCTGCAGGTAATAATAAAAGGGTGTGTTGAAAACATCTGAAATGGCTGCTTTAGACATTGCATATCAGAGCAAAGGCTGGCATCTCACCTCTTTTGAAGAATCGACATCGACGTAGAGTTGGAAGATTTGCTTGGCTTTAGCTTCCATCTGCTTCGCAGGCAACTTCTTGAAGTCCTCGCAAGCCTCCCAGAACTCTATGTTTTCCTGGCTGAACTCCAACTTCAGAAAGGCAGCAAACGCAGTTCGCCCCACTGGAACAAAGAAAGGTTTCATGAGACGTCCAGAATCTGTCACTAAGACCTGTCTATTCCGGCAGCACAGGACTTTCCATTAAGTCGGGGTGGATCATAAAAATCTTACGTCATGTAAATGGACTTTGCCTCTGACTATCTAGCTTAAGTCACTGGGGATGGGGGGGGGGGGGGGGGGGGGGTGTTCGGAGGGGGTCGGAGGCCTCTAAGGACGTTTAGAATGGGGGTCAGTGGCCAAGATCTGCACAGATTCTCAGAAAGCCACGGCTCCTCAGCTCTGTCCCTCTGGTGGTTGACCCCTAAGGGCCTAACAGAACAGAGCATGCAGACTATCTAGGGGCCACCCAGGGCAGGCTGTGGACACGTAGCACACGATCAGAAGCCTGAGAAAACAGCCGCAAGCCTGGCTGAGTCAGAGCAACAAACACATGCTCTCTTAAAAGGGGAACATTAAATGTGTCAAGGACGCCGTGACAGTGAATAAGAGTTTCTTATTAATCAGTGCTCACTCTTCCCCCCTCTCCCACACTGCAACTTCTCCACTGCACACAAATGGCTCTGAGGCATGTCTGACAGAATAAACCTGGTTTCTTTAATCACGTCGATTTGACACTCACCAACATTCTTCATCAAGCTGTTAAATGATGTTTTCCATTTCTCCGCATCAACAGGAGCGATGCTAAAAAAGCAAAAAAAAAAAGACATGCAGAAATTATATATAGTGAATTTAATGCTACTGCTAGGCTATTTTTGTAGAAGATTCATGAGCTTTTTTATAAGCTGTGAGACTGAATTCAGAGAAAATTTTAAGATTCTGTGTTATGTTATTTGTCATTATAAACTCTATATTCTAAGAAAAATCTCATTTGTATACTCATATATTTACACAGGTCACCCAAACCCAAGAATATGTCCTTTAAATGATTCACAGTAATAAGAAAGTAGGTATTCATATTGATCCAATTTGAGCTCTTGCATTATCATTTTGTTTCAATCCTCACCTTTTCACTGAGGTGGCCTTTTCCTTTTCTTTTTCCTTAGCAAGCTTTTGATCCTGAACAGGCTCGGGCTTCTGAAGCAGGAAGCCGATCTTGTGCTTTATGTCTTTTGCACTGCAGAAAGAATCATATGTAAGATACGAAAATTGTTGCTAAGCCTCAAGGAGCTTCAACACATGTTGAGTCATCATCAATCATTTAACATAAATCATATATATCCATAAAGAATTCCAAAGCCTGTCACCATGGAGATACAATGAGATTCATACCTTTTCAAGCACGTTGCAGGTAGGGCTGCAAGTCCCTTACACATGGTCGCAGTGAGAAAGGAAAATCCAACCAAGAGAGAGAAGCCTTTGAGTGGTCAAGGAAAGGATCCTAACAGTCTTAGAGCTGTCTCCTCCTCTATCTCTTGTTTTATACTGCTACAGCCCTGACTGCAGCTCAGCCAGCCAATCACAGCAGGCGCACGGAGTGCGCGTATGTGTTTACACACTGGTGCACAAAGGAAAGACGAAGCGAACTTCATTTACTTTCAGAACAAATCATTTATTCTTGATGTTTTCTTTTTTTTATAGAGCAGAGGATGACATGTTTCAGGAATGTCTATTTGAATTGGTTAATTATGGTTTAAGGTCCACAGGACGTAATACATTTGTGAATGAATATACAGACATTTCACATGTATCAAAATGCCGTTCCATTATCTTTAAATATATTCACATTTTACATTTTATTAACAGTCGTTCGGAAAAACATCACACACACTCCCCCCTACATTCAGCTTTCCAGGCTCCTGTTGTGGAAAATCCGAAGCAAAGGAAAGCAGTAAAACATGTTCTGTTAGACATTTATCCACCAAATATGGGTCATTTCAGCTCTGATTTTGAATTAGTGTCACTCAAAGGCTTATGTCGCTGGACACATAAGGTAATCTATGTGTAATTCTAACCTGTGCTGGCCTGCTGCTTAGCTAGCTCTACATGCATTTTCTACAGATGAGGTTTTTCAAAATAACTATCATTCCCAGGCACAACGTCAGAACCTTGTCATGCTTGGGGCACTGGAATCACCAAACATCTACTCGTCTAAGAAATCTGTCTGCTGATCTAATATCCCACAACTTACAGCACAAAATATCAACGCGCCAGTGTTAACTGAGATAGTATTTTATAGCAGATGCCTGACTAGCAGCAACAGCTTGCACAAAGTTTACATTCAATTTTTTTATGCATACCTCTATACAAGTATGTATTAATTGAGAGGGTTTAGTGGGCAGTTGGTGGGGCATTGCAACACTAAATGACCCTCTGATGCCTGGCCTGATCATTCCACTGAACACTGGTTGCTGAGTAATGACTCTTTGCGCTGCAGCTAATAGCTGCTACATTTCCACTTGTCTTTAGCACATACAAAAGTAGAAAATGTAGACATTAGATACTTCTATATCTAGAATTTCTGTAAGGTAGTATTTGACCTGCAGCCAATTTGTTCTAAAGAGTGTGACAGCAGGTGTACATCAAATTCCAAAGCTTTTTGTTCAATAGCTGTGACAAAAACAAACTGTAATAAATTACAATTGGGAAAACAAGATTGGCTGTGAAATGTTTTACAGACTGGCTGGAACAAAAAGACATTCAGGTAAATTTGGCAAGTGCTAAAAAAACTGAGCTGAACCTGATATTGGGACAGTTTTATGGCTCTATCTGTAATACAGCAGGCTACTACATTTTTGGTGGTAGGAAAATGAAGTATAAAAATACATCTGATGCTATATTCAGGGCTTCTTTGCTTTACTTTTGCTTTATTTTGCAGACTTGTTGTATGAAAGCAATAAAACACTTGAGATTGCCTTTGGCTTGAAGCCTGCAACCTAATCACTGCCATAGCTGTGTAATGTGTGAAGAGTTAGCTAACTAGTAGGCTAGCTAGACACACCACATATGAGGATTGATTCCATCCATAATCATCCTACACAAGCTGATACAGACTAATTTATCTATTAATTAAAAATATTTTATCATAGGATACCGTAGTCTGACCTAGAATGTAGGCCACACTGTGATGTCATTAGTTGTCTTGAGAACATTGACAGTTAAGGTATATGTTTTCAATAAGGATTCCTGGCATAAAGAGTCTCAAAATGTAGGACAGCAAAGTTTATGAATTTCTTAAGTGAAGATATTATATATATAAGTTACGGAGTGGAACATTTGTTAACTTGCCAATGTTCTGTGCTACTGCAGTCTGTTAAGAATCTTCTGTCCTTGGTGACCTTCCAAAACCAGTCTGTGACAACTCATCGGCCTGTCACATTAGAACAGAATAAAAACGACTCATAGATGGCAAGTAATGGCCTCAATGTTGTCTCTACCCTTCAGCCTTCTAAGAAAAACTGACAGCACTAAAGGAGATATACTCCTTAGGCCATAGCACCTGCAGGTGATGTCATTATTAGAGAGCCTCCATTACCTCAACAACGTGCTCCATTAAGTGTACATACATAAGCAGACATCTCTCCTGAATGAACCTGCTGCTCGCTGACTCACGTCTCTCCCAGCACATGCAGGAAATAGTGCTGTTGATAATTGAAACACAAAGCATGAGGGCGCTGGGAAAGGCCCTCAGTCCTACTGTGACCTAGCGGTGGTGTCCTGGTCACGACGCAGAGTGCTGTAACTTTAATTGAGAACACAATGTACTGTATATGTCTGTAATACCACATTGTCCCACCACTGTTGATCCTTAGCAAATGAATTACTGAGATACTAGATTCACAAAAATGATTTTGTGTTTAAATATTAACATGGGTTATTTGGTCATTTAATCATTTCTGTCACAATACATAATAAGCAATCTTATTATGTTTATTGTACTGTCTCTTATGTTCCAGCCCACACTTTCGTAATATTGTTTGTACGGTAAAGTGTGTCAAGTCTGATAGCATTTATGTAGGATTTGTTCGGTGACACTCTCCACACACACTGTGGAGAGCTTGATCATACAAATGAAAATGTAAATCACACAACCAATGGAAATATGTGTCATAATTGCTGTTATTTTACTCAGTAAGAACTTACACAGTAAGACAAATTCCTTGTAAGTGATATCTTACTTGGCTTACAAAGCCCATTCTCATTCTGCGTCTGATTAAACCTTCTTATTAAATGTAGTTTTGTTATAATATGAAGAGACAGTCACAATATTGGTACAACGTTTTTTCTTGCCGCATTTCTCCAGTTTCACCAATTAACACCGTCTTGCGCTTTTGTCAATCGTAGCAATTCTGCCTGTTTGCACTGATAATTCCACTAACAGTGTGCGAGAATCTGAGGAAGTGTCGGTAATCAATCTTATGTGTAGTAGCTCATGAGCAAAGTGTTGGAGTCCACCCGCTCCATCTCCACCTTATCATCCGTCACCTGATCCGAGATGTGACTCAGAGCATGTAGGCATTTTGAAAGAACATTGCATCAACTGTCCTAGCGTGCCATGCCTGATAAAAGGTTGTCATGCTGAGTAGAGCTGAGCTCCACCACTGGGTTTGAAACATATCTATGCCACATGATTTTCAAGGCCAGAGATTCTTTTGGTTCTCATTAGTAAGGAAGGTGGCAGGGCGCCTGTCTCTAAGCAAGGCTGCATCCTGGCAGGAATATTTTCACTTTTAAGCATGGAGAGGTGCTCAACAATTCGCCACGGCAGGCTTCATGAACATAGCAGGAAGAATGCAGCCTTGATCATTTCCACTGGCAATGCCAAAGCTGATGTGTGATGAAACAGATGTTTAGACTACTGGGAACTGGTTACGAGAAAATTGAAAAAACAATAAAAATGTAGATTGAACTTATCCCTCCAGAAATATTGCCTTACTTTATGCTTAGTTTGCTTTGCTTCCTGGAATTCACAGTGTACTTGTAGACATATAAGAGTGTATTGACTAAAAACACAACAGAGGACTAAGCCTCCACTCCTATAAGTGATGGTTCTTTAAGGGTTCTTTAGAAAAGAAAATGTTTCCATATAACACTCAAACATACTTATACAAACTCACATTTTAATAGTGAGGGGCTGTGGTGACTAAACATGTGTTTTATATCTTTTTTATTCTTCATCTTTTTTGTATTTTTTCTTGTTTTTACTCTCTTTTTACATCTTCTGTTCATCTTTTTTCTTCCCTATTTTATGTAATTTCCTACTTGTTGTGTTGTTTATGTGTGTGCTGATATACACAGGTTGTTTTAAAACTGCTTTAGAAATAAAACTTACTTATTTACTTATTTATTTGCCTACTTATGTATTTACGTACATATTTACTTACTTAGTTATTTACTTACTTGCTTACTTACGTATGTACTTACTTATTTACTTACTAACTTACTTATTTACTAACATACTTATTTACTTACTTAGTTATTTACTTACTAACTTACTTATTTACCTATTTATTTGCTTTAAGACTGCTTTAGAAATAAAACTTACTTATTTACTTACTTATTGCTTACTTATGTATTTACTTACTTATTTACGTACTAAATTATTTACTTAGTTATATACGTACTAACTTATTTACTTACTTAATTATTTACTTACTAACTTATTTACCTATTTACTTGTTTTAAGACTGCTTTAGAAATAAAACTTACTTATTTACTTACTAACTTACTTATTTACCTATTTATTTGCTTTAAGACTGCTTTAGAAATAAAACTTACTTATTTACTTACTTATTGCTTACTTATGTATTTACTTACTTATTTACATACTAAATTATTTACTTAGTTATATACGTACTAACTTATTTACTTACTTAATTATTTACTTACTAACTTATTTACCTATTTACTTGTTTTAAGACTGCTTTATAAATAAAACTTACTTATTTACTTACTTGCTTACTTATGTATTTACTTACTTATTTACTTACTTATTTACTTACTAAATTATTTACTTAGTTATTTACTTACTTACTAACTTACTTATTTACTTACTTAATTAGTTATTTACTTACTAACTTATTTACTTAGTTATTTGCTTGCTTACTTATTTACTTACTAACTTATTTACTTAATTAGTTATTTACTTCCTTACTAACTTATTCACTTACTTACTTATTTATTTACTTACTTAATTATTTACTTATTTATTTACTAATCTACTTATATACTTACTTTATTATTTGCATTGAGTATACAGTACTGAAAATCCTTTTTAGCGCAGCCTTAAGCCTAATCTAGAGCTCTGAAACTGACCTGAGATGCACTGAGTTGAACACTTAATGCGAGCTTATGATGCTGTTTGCATAGCGCTGATAAAAAGTGATTACACTGGGATTAAAGCAGTCATGCGCTTAACACTCACATTTATATGGCGACAATGGAAACATTCCAGCTCTAAAGAAAACCTTACATAATCTCTTTCTAATAGCTATGCAACTATTAATGAACTCCACAAATCATCTCTACCCCTTATTTTTCTTCAGCCATCATCCCATTGTGGAGACCATGACCATCAACTGAGCTTTTAGCATTTCCTTTCAACCGGCATCCAAAAATTCTGAGCATGCTGCTTTGATCTGGGAAAATAATGCAGGCTTTATACCTGATATATTAGATACATTTTTACTGAACATATGCAGATGTTTAAAAGCTGGATGCAAGCCTGGAACATAGAGGAGGGGAAACGGTGCAGCCCAGCAGAATGGGGCCTATTTCAGAAAATCGCTATCTAATGGCCCTGGCTGGATGAGAGAGGAAAAAGGTAGTGCCTGAACACAGAGAGATGCAGTGCTAATGCCTAGGGCTATGCTTAGACCTTCCAGGGGGAAGGTATACACAGCGCATCTGGGGAGGGGAGGATTGTGTGGTTAGGTAGGTGGGGTGAACACATTGCCTTCCATTATGTGCTGCAAATGTTTTTATGGATTCAAAGCCTCTTTCTCACCTACGTTGCTGTGTTACGTCTCTCAAGCAAATCAAACTGTAATACCTCTAATCAAAATGATACACAACAGAAGGCCAGATATGTTCCACAAAGGCCAAGTAGTGCAGACACTGAATGTTTGTCAGATAAACTGTTGTGATGTGAACAGTCATTCAGAGTGCGTTGATGTGCTCTGTTATAGAGATACGTCCTGAGTCAGAATTGTTTAAAGTGGTGGTGATAGGAACCGGACGCCTGAACCATTTAACGCCTCTAAAAGCTCCCTCACAGAAAGTTATTGCATGAAATGTTCATAAAGGTGCTGCCCGATGCCTTAGACATTGATTATGATATGTGTGTCATTAGCCTTTGGCCTTAAATTTTATAGTTTGTAAATCCATTTATGGTGGAGAGGTACATGAAGGGTGTTCTGAGGCAAAATAGACCCCAAATTAAACTTATTTCCATTATTGACATCCATATTTAAACTCAGGAGATGTGTAGGGTCACTTGTAAACAAAATAGCTCCATTTGCATTGTTGACATTGCAGCCCCTGGTTCCTATCACCACCACTGTAAAGAAGTCAGTGAGTTAAGTCTTCACATGAATCATCTCACCTCAAACCACTCTGAAAGACTTTGTTTACAACTCAGTCACTGAATTACACAGAAACTGTAAAAATCTGTGTAATTCTCAATGAAGTTTGAACAATTGTATTAAATTAGCAAGTGTTAAATTATATACATTTGTGTATATGGTCAAGCTCCGCGACTTTTAAGTGACATGATGAAACCTCTTTAGTCTATTGTTATCGCAAGATGTCCTTTGTTGTTCAGTTTTTCTTTTCAACATTGAAACCTTGATACCAAAACCAATCCGATCCAATATTTTTATAATACGTTACTGGGCTTTAAAATGAGCTAAATTGAATTTTTTTTTAAGTGCTTCACTTAAGATGAGCAGCTAGAAGTAGGCGGTCTTGCTTAAACTGCTCATTCGCTCTACTACCCTACAGCAAGAAATACACAGCTATTTTAATCTATGGTCATGAAAAGAAAGTGTCACGTAAAAGGTGTTAAAAGCAAAGCTATTTTTTTTTGTTTGTTTTTATTTCATGGTTGAGGCTTTAAAAGTTGAATGGAATAAAATTATCATCAATTATGCATTTGTTATTTGTCTTATTAAAGGCTATGTATTAAAGTTCAGTTACATAGTTGGACGTTCGTGGACACGTATCAAGTATCCCCATCCCCACATGCATATTGCCATGGTGCCACCAATTGCTTGAACCCCTGATATTGGATTGGTGCATTCTCTAGTGTTAATCATTTTTTTTTCTTTTTTAAGGCCTATCTTGGTGAAACATGGACCTTTAACTATACATATTTCTAATTTTCTATGCACATGTAACTGTCTCTGTTAAATAAACATTAAATGAATATATGCATGACAAAAAAAAAACACTTTTGCCAAAAGGGTGCTTTTGCTGTCTCGGGACAAGGGGCCATGTGCTTTAGCACGTCTTGGTCTCTATCCGTGCGTGAGCCTGACTGTCATTAACTGAATGTCTTTAACTTTGGCAAGGTCTTTGTTTAAATGTGGTGACTTTTGCTTACAGTGGCTTCCTACCAATCCCAAGCACTAAGAAAGGAACCTCCTCGTACACTAGGGCTTCCCGTCACAGTTCGCCATGTACAATGATTCGGTTCAAATGGAATCAATTATGATCCAGCTCTGGACATTGTCCAAGCCTCATTTGACACATGGGAACTGAATTAATTTGGGTACGGTACAGCATTTCATGTGCCCTGCTGAGATTACTGCTAAACTGATGCAGATCCGGTGAACTGATCAAAGAACAAGTGTGTGGGCTATGAGCTCATTCATCTTCATGTGCACGCTGCATGCTTAATGTTACACCACAGCTCCGCATATCGAATCACAACAAATTGATTCACCTTTAGGTAATGCTGTTTCAAATCGGTTCAAGCTGAAAGGCTTTTGAGGGAATTTGTGATATAGGGTTCATTACGTATATACTCCCAGCTACAGCATGGTTTATAGATAAGACCCTCTGAGAGAAATGTACTGCAACAGACTGGGATCTGTTCAAATGAGACAATAAACGAGACGTGAGACATGCTGAACAGTGTTGGCTGTGGATAAACGGGGAAGTCATAAAACATGAGATGAAAGGTAACAGATTAGAAGCACTGATGGCAATCACATATGTGTTTAAGGATTACATAAAGTTTCTTTTAAAAAAAAATCAGCCTCTCATTCTTGTTTTTGCCCAGACTTCGCTTGTGTTTCAAATTAAGTCTTTTGTTTGGACATCACTGGCTATCAACAGTGCTTTTCAGTGCTCACTGTGAGCTGCTTTGTACACTGGCCAGTTTGAGTGAGAAACAGGTGCTATTCAGGGGCCTGATTTTATCAGCAGAATGAGCAGCTCTGCCTGTGACAGACAGAAATGCTGTGTTCAGCACTCAATCAGAGTCTGCCTGAGAGAAGCCTGGCTTAACCAAGGATTGTCAGGGCCATGATGTTTAACGATTACCTCAACCCTGTCTGGAGGCCAGATGAGGGACGAGTCTTTCAGGCTGTGCGTTTATAGATTTTTCTATCATGTTGACCAGTGTGAGTATGTTTATGTGCTTCTCCATCAAGTTGACTCCATTTCTCACTCTCAGAACTGTGTGGATTTTGGTCTGGATTGTAATTTTAAAGAATAAACACATATACAGGTGTGAAGAGATGTGTGTGTGTGTGTGTGTGTGTGTGTATATATATATATATATATATATATAAATATAGTGTCAATAGTCAATGGAACTAGACCTTTTTACAAGTAAATTTGGGACATTTCTATTGGTCCATTCGTCATGAAATTTGCATATTAAAATGTAGAGGGCATCAGACATTTTCAGATTACGCCAAAACTGAAAAATGACCAAAATGGAGATACAAGGTTTCGACACTTTGAACACAATTTGGACACGTTCACAGTGAGGTTTACTGACTTGGGTTGCCAGATGTTTAGACATTAATGGCTGTGTGTTGAGTTTTCAGAGGACAGTAAATCTTTGCTGCTATACAAGCTGCACACTGACTACTTTAAGTTATATCCAAGTTTAATTTCTATAGTGCTGTCACATTAAAAGGTATAATAAAATATGTTTTTGGCATAATCTGAAAATGTCTGATGCCCTTTACATTGTGTGTAAATTTCATGATGAATGGACCAAAAGAAATGCCCCAGAATTACTTGTAAAAAAGTCTGGTTTCCTTGACTTACACTGAAGTTACCATTATATATATATATATATATATATATATATATATATATATATATATATATATATATATATATATATATATTTATATTTATATATATGTGTGTGTGTGTGTGTGTGTGTGTGTGTGTGTGTTTTCTGTGTGTGTTGCATCCCACTACATATAACAACATAATGCACAGTTGCTGTTTAATTGCTGAATTTAGCACATCGCAATGTAAAACACAGTAGTGGACATGAAGTGCTGTGACAAGGGCACATGTAGGACAATGAAACTACAGGGAAGGTCAACATTAGCCTCACACCTCAACCTGATAGTGACTAACCTTCACACATAAAACTCACACATTAACCCCGCATTAACATTAACCCTGCTCCCCGACCCACAGTAACACAAATAACATTTACATGTAACGTAAGCCAACAAAAAACAAGTCCATTTACTCATGCCATGCACACATACCATGAGCCTACCATGACAGCATACCATGACAGCACACATACCACGAGCCTTAGCATGTGGCTGACTGCATAGCCATACATCTACACATAAACATAAATTGTGGCCTGTACAAAAGTTATGGCACTTTTTAACATTTTGTGTGTTATTTCTTCCAAAATGTTTTGCTTTTCCATGTAAATAGAAATTGTGTACTAAAATTTGCAGACTAATGTCATATTTATGTTTGCTCCATGTAGAGGATGTGTTAACTTACTTTCACTCAAAAAATTGAATATAATTTGAGTGGGAATGTTCATATGACTGTGTACAGTGTATACACAGTACTGTGTAAAGGGACCTCAGCATATTATTTAAAATTCCCTACCTCTGCAGTAACTCTATATATCATTATAATAAATGTATTTAAATAATGACTGTAGCTTTTACTGTACAAGGACACTCAATCTCAGTTTTAGTCTGCGGTCACTGATAACATAATCATGTTTGATTTTGAGAAGCAACACTGTCTTTATATTTCAATCCAAGATCAACATAAATTCAATGAGCTGCTTCATGTCTGAGCTTAAGCAAAGCACAGCTTTTGCAAGCGATTGCTGGTCTGTAAGGCAGCAGAGTCATCCCACTGTTTAAGTACACACGTATGCCCATATGAGGGCAAAACATTCATCTGTTTTGATGAAAACCACAGCAACTCCCAGAAATACTGTATTTACCAACATGCTTAGGCAGTCATATATTTCCAGCCAGTCATATTTACAGGTAGGTGCCATTACAGGTCACCAGCGCTGGCGGTAAAAAAGGCTGAAGATGCTATCGCACATCGGGGTCCAAAGTTCACCCTGTCTGAGAAATTGATGTCACAAATAACTCAGAGCTAGGGCTTGATAGCAGGGCTGTAAAGCAGACAGGTGCCTGCTAGGCTATACCTCCTGCTTCTGACACACCTTTCACTTTTATGGCACACTTTATTCAATACCTGTAAAAAGATGAATTGATTTTGTCATCATGGGCTGAAGAGCTGTGGCTTTCATTTCTCAAGAAAGATTGAATTGATTTGAAGTGAGGCCAGTCATTGTAGAGAGCTACTAATGAATAGCACTTCATCAGGAACTTTGACAAAATGGGTTTCAATCAGGACTTCTGTAGACCACAGATTCTCTCAATAGGTTTTAAATTAACGTAAATAAAGAAACTCTCTTATCAAGCGGGTCAACTGTGTGTGCAAAAATCTCTTGATTATGTGGGGGAAAAAAGAGAACAACAGGCCTGAAGTGAAATGTCGGGACTAACAAAAAGGTTCTGACTTTGTAAAATGCTTTAAAAACAACAAATATTTGATATTTGATTATGTTTTATTAAAGTTAGGGTTAGGCTTAGAAAAGTCTGAATAACTTGTATATAGTTACAAAGGAAGCACTTTACATGTAGGGCATCTTCACAAGGCTACATGACACCTACATAAGCCCTCCATGACAACAGACATATACCTATGTACATATTTACATTTATTCCAGCATCATTTTTCATGAAGACTGTATTTGCCAGTTTTGACATCAACTTGACATAACAGCTATATCTGGTTACACTGGGCCTTATTCACCAAACATTTTAAAGAAGAAATTCCTTCCTAAAACCCACTTATGCAATTCATGAAGATTCTGACATTCGCCAGTCTTTTCTTATTTGGGACTCGTTCTTAAGTAAGTACAGAACCTCCGCACACTCAAGAGCACAAAGGTGTGAACAGTTTAGTTTAAGAACATGTCATGAATCTGACGTAGACGTTTTCTTAGGAACTTTCTCAAGAACACATTTAAGAAAAAATGAGGCCCATTGTTGTTTTCAGACCTTAGGTCATGTCACATCTCTTTGTGGGTTGAAATAATAGCACATTATGGCAACTAACTTTGTAGGTCAGTGTATATCATAACAACACTATTCTGTAATAACGCTACATAATGTCACATCGTCAGCAATATATCAGTGTGACGTAAACCAAGCTAGTCAGGTGTTATAATGCTATCCTATGTCGTTTTACTCCAATTTTAAATAGATTGTAACACAACACTTTGTAAATATCTGAGGTCTGAATACTTAATTTTTTAAATAAAAGTTTGTTTTTACTACAGTTTCAACTATTTGGTAGAATGGTCTGTACATGGGAATACATATGTATGACCCCATGTCTGGACAAACCTGTGTATGTGTGCGCACATGCATGTGTTCGTGTGTGTGTGGGTGTGTGTGTCTGTGTGTGGGT
The DNA here is from genome assembly GCF_015220715.1 of Pygocentrus nattereri. Classification (NCBI taxonomy): domain Eukaryota; kingdom Metazoa; phylum Chordata; class Actinopteri; order Characiformes; family Serrasalmidae; genus Pygocentrus; species Pygocentrus nattereri. The sequence continues at coordinate 21,865,175 of NC_051236.1, forward strand.
GTGTGTCTGTTTGTATCTGCATCTGTGTGTGTGTGTGTGTTTGTGTGTGTGTGTGTGTGTGTGTGTGTGTCTATGTGTGTGTGTGTGTGTGTGTGTGGGGGTGTGTGTCTGTTTGTATCTGCATATGTGTGTGTGTGTGTGTGTGTGTGTGTGTGTGTGTGTGTGTGTGTGGGCGCAGCTACGTGCTCACCTCTACAGAAGAGAGATTCATATCTGGCCAGATGGTTCTTAAGGATGCATCGCCTCCTTTCATCTCCAGCCTGGTGTGTTCTGGTCTATGTGTGCACTCTGTGTTTGTGTTTTGTGGGTGTGTGTGTGTGTATGTGTGTGTGTCTCGGTGACAGAGTTCCTGCAAGCTGTCTAACCTCCTCATGTGCCATTAAAAGCCTTAAAAGCCCAGACCTGCAGTGGGTTTCCTCTCAGGAGCTCCCCTTTTGTCGTGTAGATCAGCTTTGTAGTGTGGTTTTCTTTATGCAAACTGACATCGACACACACAGCCAGCTTTATGTAAGCTTCCCTTAATGACATTACACAATTTAAGAAGATGATTAACCTACTAATGTCCATATGTGAACATGTTGCCTGAGCTTGCCTGAGCAAAGATATAAAGAGATGATTCAGACTGATAAAAGCATACAAATAGTCATTTCACCACTTATGATATTTATTTATCCCTTAACAAGTCTTTTGGGTACATGGGATTACTAGTATAAAGTATTTCACAGAATGATATGAGCATCAAGATCAACATCTATACAGTTGTCCAAATGCGTGTTATGTTACAGGGGGTTATACTGTAACACAGTAAGGTTTGTTAGATTCAGGTTATGTTCAAAGTGCAAGGTGTCCACTGTGGTTAATGAGCACTACATCTCTGGGGAAAAGGTGTTAGCATGTCTGGCTGTGCTAGTTTTGGTAACTCTGAATCTTCTATTGGATAGGAGATAGATTTGATTTCCAGGATAAGAAGAGCTGTAATTTTGCTAGTGTGTTTCGCAACCCTGCTGTTGTAGATTTCCTTAAGCATTGACAGATTACATCCAGTGATCCTCTCCGCTGATCCTAATAATGCACTGCTGTTTCTGTTGTTCTTGTGAAGTGGAGGAACCAAACCAGATGGCTATCAATAATGTGAGGAAGGACTGTGTAGAACTGGATCATCAGACTCTGGCAGGTTGATTTTCTCCAGCTGTCTCTGAAAGAACAATCTCTGCTGTGCTCTATTGGCTATGGAGACCGTGTTCCTCTCCCACTTCAGGTTCCTGGACATGGTGGTGCCCAAGAACATGAGTGACTCCATAGTGGAAACCACAGAGCCACTGATGTGTGATGGGGTGGGCGAAGGGTGAGTAAGAAGGTTGGTCTGCACCTCCATTTCTTTCTGTGGGCAGACTTATACCATCAGCTATGAGGCCTACCATGGTGGTGTCATCCGCAAACCTCAGGATCTTAGTCCACAAGGTAACACTTGATATGTCACTCTCAGAGTCTAGGAGCCCTTTATATTCAATATAGCCATTTCATAATAGAGCACCAAAGCTAATTTACAGACCCCAAAACAATTCACTTTCACATTAATAACATTATTTGGTTATAACTCTTAACTCTTGGTTAAGCTTTAACCAACTTAGTGTTTTGTTTCAAAACCAAGTCCAGCTTTGCAATGACTTTTCCTCAAATTCAGTATAAACATGCAGCATATAGAATGCAGAACAGTCAGTCCATCTAGTGTCATCAACACATTATGGATTGTTGAGACAACTAAACAAGGTTAAATTCGGTCACTTTGGCTCCATCGCTGCTCAGCAGAGGGCAGCAGCTACAAGAGCTTTCACTTAAAGTTCTAAGATAGAAAATAAGTGTTTTGGTTGATTATAGGGGAAACATTCACATCATGTATGCGACAAGAGCTTGTTTTAATAGTTTGTGTATTCACTCCTCATTATGAATGCTTTAAGTTCATAAAAACAGGCCTGTTGTTCATATAAAATTTTAAAATATTTTTGAGATAAAAGTTTGATATAGTATGCAAACACTGTTAAAGTTTATAAAAGTACCATTCATGTCTCGGTCCATTCAGTTTATATATGGAGACTAAGCTACAAAAGCAAACTAAGCTACAACTTGTTTCTGTGATGTGAGGAAAAGCAGTGTATTTACGTTTGTTCAGCCTACAGCACAGGGATGCGGGAAGGTTTTTTTTAGGCGAGAGTGTTGAACTTTTAAGCATCGTGTACGTGACATCAGGCAAGAGTGTTTTCCCGTTAGAAATTTTTGGTAATTTACAAACAGAATGTGTCATAACGCAGTAGAATGAAGGAAGAGTCAACAATATACACATGGGCCTGACACGTCTAGAAGTGTTTCAGTCAAGAACAAGATCAGCCAATCAGAACAGAACTCATTTACATATCAGTCTTCAAAGCACATTGACAGAAACATTGTTTGTTGGAAATAAAGGGGTTGGAAAAAGGTCATACAAAAATGAATTATGGCTGTTTTTTTATATAAAAGCACAAATGTTATAACTGCAATACGAAAGTAAACAAGAAAACAAATACCAAAGAAATGAAGAGGGTGGGCCCTTTGTTAAAAATTGTCTTCAGTTCCTATGCACATCAAATTTTTAGTTTGAGCTGAAACATTAGCGAATAACTTCTTTTACCGGAAGCGCAATTACAAATGCCAGCATAAATGAAGGCTTTTGTGTTGTCCATGGGCGAAATTGATCGATTTCTAAAGGTTGCTGCGTAGCTGTAGGTTAGAAGTTTGGCTTGGCGAGACAGGCTTTTTGAGGAGTATAATTTAGTGTGCTGTTTTTCTGTCTCCCTGATAGCGCCTTTCTTCATTTGACACTAATGTGGTCATTTTAGGGCCGCTTAAACTCAAGCCATTGATAGCATGAATCAAAATGGCACAGAAAAAAAGAATGCACCAGACAGTCAGTCAAAATGGCCCTCTTTTATGCAGCCTACATTTTTATATATTTTTATATTTTACATAATTGTGGAGCAGTCATTTCCATGAATAACTGCTAAGCAATTTAAATTCTCTCACATTTTAAATCTACTTAACCTGTATCAGTGTGACCCCATTAAATTAGGATTTTTATTTTTTAATTGTGTAGATATAACGTCCTTACATCTTTTCTTACACGATGAACACTGTAAAGGCCTGCAGACAGAGACTTGCAGTGACTACACATTTTCTTCAAACTGTAGAGGCTCCTGCCATGTCTCTGACTTCTTCACCCAGCATTTCTGTATAATCTCAGCTGTACAATCTGTCTGTTTAAGTGGTGAGCCAGTGGGCATGTGTTTAAAAGCTTGTGTCTCATTGAGGTTGAATCAGAAATAGCTGATATAGGAAGCATCGTGGAGGTCCTCAGGGGGAACAGCGGTCCACCACTCCCACTGCTGCCTTGTAGTGCGAGGACAGGCGGGTGGGAAAAAGCAGAGGCCACTGAGAGGGAAGTGAGTGTGGAACACAGAGGATCACATCACTGGACACATATATGACGATAAGCTGACTGAAGGTCAGCAGAAAACACTTGAACCATGGGTCATGGACCATTGTCTAGTACAACAGTTTCAATGTTTCAGTGTGTGCTCAAAGACAGACACATGACTTTGTGTATATAGTTGTAGGCAAAAGTTTAAACATCCCCTCGCCCCATGTGGATTTTCTAAGGAAAAGTGAGTTCATCCTCTGCAAACCTTAAATATGGCAACTTTCTGTAAATTTAAGTGCAGATTTTCTATTTATGTGGTAGTGTTACATATTAGACGGCACAGTGGCGCAGTGGGAAGCACTGTTGCCTCCCAGCAAGAAGGGCCTGGGCTTGATTCCCTAGCTCGGCGACCAGGTTCCTTTCTGTGTGAAACTTACTTGTTCTCCCCATGTCTTTGTGTTTCTTACCACATTCCAAAGACATCCAGTCAGGGTATTTGAACATGCTAAATTGCCCCTAGGTGTGAGTGCGGCTGTGAATGTATATGTCTGTCTGTCTTCCCCGTGATGGACTGGTGACCTGTCTGGGGTGTATCCTGCCTTCCACCTGATTGACTGCTGGGATGCGCTCCAGCTCCCCCTATGACCCAGAAGGATAAGTGGTTTAGGAGGTGTGTGTGTGTGTGTGTTACATATTAGAAAAACATTCAACATGACGCAGTAAACATACAACATGTGTTCAACAATTTCTTCTTTTACGTTTTCAGGAAACACGTAACTCTGTAAAGACTGTAACCCACCCACTCACATTTAGCAGGCTTTCAGATTTCAGTATTCTCTGCAAGGGGGTGCCATTAGTAGCCGTATTCATCTTGAATGACACTTTATGTCCTTGTTCTTATTTTTTATCAGTTATTATCAAAAATACGGTTAATGTCACCTTCATGCTTAAGGTGAGATTTCAACATATTTTAGAGGTATTTATTATTTTAATCATGACAGTGTTTTGTGTTGTGGGTTTTCACAGGTATTACAGGTAAACACTTAGTTTTGGCCTTTAATCAGCTTCTGATTTAAACTGGCACAAGCACAAAAAACAATACAATGGCAAAAAAATAGTATTTCCCATTGGAAACCAAAGATTCTGGTCATTTTAAAGCCAGCTGTTTATTACTAGACCTGTCCAACAAACCTCTGCCCTTTGATTTTATGAACTTAACAAAATCAAGGATGCCAATTACCTAACTTATTATGAGCTCTGCTTACCTGTGCAGGTTTACAGTGTAGCACACAAACAGTGAAATACTAAACAAGGGACTACATTTGTGATATGGGGAAAACTGTCAGTTACATTTTTCCATCCCTTTAAGTTAGTAGAACCAACAGCAGTTGGTGGGAGTGTCATCCCACTGTCGGTAAAACAAGAGGTGACGTAAGCGAAGTAAATGATGGCCACTGTTTGTGTTCACTCACCGTCAGCAGAACGTTCATAAAAGCGTCTATTTAGGCCACGGCCCTTTCAAATGGTGTTTCACTCCACCGTGGGGAAGTAGATAGTGATTTACTGGGCTATGCTTTCAAGCAAAGTCTTAATGTGATTCTCTCTGTGACCTAAATCATTTTTAGAACTTGAGTGACATCCTGTGGTGAAGCTTTGAATTGTACTGACTTGTGTTCATGTATAAAGTGAATAGATAGTTATTTTGATGTCACTGTTATATAACCTCAAACCATTATGTCCTGGACCGTGTTTGAAATAAACCTCAATTTTATTCAGGCCAAGGTTGCTATTACTGGCCTATTACAGCATGCCATTCTAGAATGATTTCCTCTGTCAGTCCAACAGATGTAGGTGCTATTCATCTTATTTCCTAAAACAGGTCCAAGGACAGTTTATATGAAGTGCCATAATTAAAAAAATTGATTCTCATATATAATCGAATCATCCAGTCTGCCCTTGCCTGTCAACAGAAGTGGCATCCGACAGCCATGTTACGTAACAATGGATTGGTAGATGCTCAGGTTTGCCTTGAGCTAGAAGTCATGCCATCTCACTCTATTATCAGACCGAGGGCAGAAAAGCAGTAAAGAAGTGAAACCGTCCATGCTGACTTCAGGGTAAACGAATAAATGACATGCCGAGGCATATTAAATACGATAAATGACCTCTGTATAGTCTTTATAAAAAAGACAAAAGAGAGTTCTTAGAATGAGTCACACAGAGCTCAGCAATCCATCTCATCAATGTAGGTTAATAGGGAATTCCACTTATTTTTCAAAATCTCTGCATAATTCCATCATTACAATTGTAAGCAGAGTGGTTTCAGAGTGGTTTACCATGAAATGCTTTTCCAGAGAAACGTACCAGGTCAGATTTTTTCACAGAAGTGATGGTAGGAATGAAACATCTGAAGAGTTTAAAGATTTTAGGAGATATCTCACAGAAAGGTATGTAAAAGAACACTGCCTGAAGCCTGAACCATTGATTTACAGTTACAGGCTTTGGCCCAAGACATACTTTTATAACCCCTTTATGGTGGAGAGGTGTATGTAGCGAGTTGTAACACAAAACAGATTTCCCTGCTATAAACCCAGAAGACGTGCAGGTTCACTGATGGTTTTGGATGGTAAATAAAATGGCTGTATTTGTGTTGTAGACATCGGGACCCCTCGTTCCCATCATCACCACTGTAAAGAAAGCTGGTATGTTTACAATTAACCATTTCCAATCAAACTGTTCTGAAAGACTTTGTTTACTTCTCAACTATTTAATCATACAAATTTTCAAAAATCAATGGAATTTAAGGCATTCAAAATATATGCCGGTATATTTCAGTATACGTAATAGTGTGTATATAGACCAGCATTCAAGCTACACTTCAGATGGCATCTTGTGTCATTTTATTGCATTTATTTATCTTCCAATATATTGACATGTATATAAACATATTACAATTGAGGCACACACACACACACACACACACACACACACACACACACACACACACACATATATATAAAAGAAGGTAAAGCTGAAGAAGGTGTTCAATTGCACGACCACATTTGCTATAATCTCCATCCATAGAAATGCTTTGACAATAAAATGAGAAGCTCTAGAGAAGCCATGCCCATGTTTGCTAGAGGGGTAATACCCCTTACCCACATGCCCCCTCAGCACTGAGCTGTCGATCAGTTGAACTTTGTCCTGTAAAGTGATTGAGCACATTTGGCTTTGTGATGAGTTGGAGTCACATACATGATCAAGAATTAATCGTTTAATATCTGATCTTGTGGCTACATTTATCAAATTCTCACAGCAATGTTCTCACATCTAGTGTAAGGACTTCCTAGAAGAGTAGAGGCTGGAACAGCAGCAATGGCGGGGACAAACTCCCTGTTCCTACCCTTGATATCAGCAGAAACTCTGGGCAGCTGTCTACATACTTTTGGACAGACAATGTAATGTACATTAAGGATGTAAGTAGAAGCTGAAAGCACTCACACCACTGTGGCCCCTAATGATTTACACAGTACCTGTAACATCCTCAGTCCAAGTGTTGGGTTATTGCTTCTTATTTATTTTCGCTTTTACTTTTGAAATATATTTTTTAAACCAAAAATCATCCGTTTGTGTCCTGTAATAATGTGGCTGAACCGTTTCAAGGCCATTTTAGTAAATTAAAACAGTTTATTTCCAACATCATGGTTTTTCCTCGAACAAGAAAAGGTTATTTTGTTTCAAGTGTCTCACTGGCCTGTGAATGTTCCTCAGTTGATAGACTGTATATTAGCACCCCTCTGTGGTCTTTGATGGCATTGCATCATTCCTCATGTCTCATTGACTGAAAGATGAGTCATTGTGATACCTCTCTGCACCTTCATGTTCTGCTGAAAATGTAACATTTAATAGTGGACGACATCTGGTAACAGAACAAAGGTAATATTTGTTTCCTCTGGTTTTTTTTTAATATCCATAACAGTGTATAGACATGTGTAACATACAGATGGCAGCAAACCTGACACTGCAGAAGTCCTTGATAAGCCAGTGGTGATACTGTAGTGTCCCGCTGCAGGTTTGCGCTGCTGTAGAGGCTCACTTAGGGTGCAAGCTCCCCTTGTTTAAATGTTTCTGCTCCTTAGTTTGAGATGTTTGCTTTACTTGTGTTGTTTATGTGTTATTTTGCCATGAGTGATTTTGTGTGAGCTGGTGGTTACCATGGAGGGGAAATGTAGGGCTAATGATCAACTCCCTCTTCATTTCATGCTTCTTTATGTGCCTCCCAGCTGGTGTTTTAATAAAAGAGCTGTACTTGTGGCAGATTCATGGGCTCTCCTGTGTCTCCTTCCACATATACGTTATGCAGGCGGAATGGAACCTGCTCCTTCTGTTTATGTTGAGTCTTCCCAATGTGTTCCCATGAAGATCCTCCCTAGACAGAAGACTGCTCTGTTTCTGCAGCCTATATGCCCCACATTCCTGAGGAAACATCATGATTAATTCAGGTTAAGCAGTGTGTCTGCTGGAATAAATATTCTGAACATGCTTTCGTGGATACCAGAAAGACCCCAGCAGTGAAAGCCACGTTTGTCTTGCTGCTGACCTGTTGAACTCTGTTTGACTCACAAGGAATAGCATAAGTAGCTAGAACATTAGAATGAATGGCCAGGTAAGACCAAAAGATTTTATTGGGGCGGCACACAGCTAGGAAAAAAATGAAATAAAATACAGTTGTACTGTATTAAAATGACATAAAATGTTGCATTGGTTTTATTTCTGTGCATCCCAAAATCTGTTCATCCTTTTCACATCAATGCAGTTATGGCTGGCCAGTATTTGAATCAAGTAAATTTAGTGCAGCATGCAGGCCAAAATGGGGCCAGATGCTGGGCAGCTTCATACGGTTTTGCCTTGTGTCTGCATTTGTGTGCCAATTCTCACATAAACATTGTCGACCAATGATGTTGTTGGTTTAGATTTGTGCCACATCCATTAGTTCTGCTCACTTTACAGTGTTTTGTTCAGATCTGGGCCAAGGGCGCAGCTGTATACGGGGTCAGAACAAAGCTATCGATAACATTGATTTTATATTGATTTTAATAGTTCATTCATCATTATGTAACCTACTTTATCATGTAGCTCCCAGAGAAGTACTGCTGAGGCATTCACTTGCCTGTCTCCTCAGCAAATTATAGCAGCAATATATGCTAACTATTAAATGCAGGCTTGTCAGACTCTTATAAGTAACTAGTGCGCTGATGGCAGATTTTCACCATATAGCATATTTGATTTTTTTAATGATTTTTTAATGATGATGGCTGACTGCCTCATTTTCCATAACTGGGGTGGCCATAAGGGTGGCCATGCTTCATCCAGGATGGCCCTGGAGTCATCATGTTGTGAAAAAGAAATCGCTAACACTTTAGGTTCACAGTCCACTGTAGATGATTTGCAGATGCTCAATAGTTAAAAAAAAAACATTGAAGTAAATATCTATTAAATGCAATGAACTTGAAGTTGAACGTGAAAGAAACCCTAACCATGTTGATAACAGTGTCACGAGAAAGTTTGTTAATGATTTAAGTAACTGTAAATCATCTACAGGGCACCATCCAACAGAAGTGGGCGCACTTATATAATTCTGATTTTTTCATTTTGCAAATGTCTTATGTGAATTTAAGGGTACACAAAATGTTTCAACATCAGATTTTGAAATAAACTGCTTTCATTAGCCCTGTTGTGAACAGTTCAGTGTCAGTGCTCTAAGCTATTTTGTGGTGTTGGGCGAAAGGCTCAGCTTTTTAACAGAGCCATCTTCCATTGAAAACTGTAAGACCAGAACTACTCAGTACTGCTCGCTATATGAAATGCTTAATCATTCTTTGGTGCATCTCAATATGCTGGTTCTTTAATCAGCATTTCATGACCTCAAACAAAACTCTGCAGCAATAACTAACATTTACAATATCAGGCGTAATCACTGTAGCAGTAGAAACACTGCTGGCAGCAATATCAGAGCCAGATTAAGGGAAGCCTGGCCATTTCCTATTTCTCCCTCCACCAGACCCTGATAGCAGACAGTGTTGGGCTGATTCTGGCTTTCCTACATGAGTGTTAGTTGATTAGTGGGCAGAACTTAGGCATGTGGGCCAGAATAGGGGCAGATGCTGGACAGCTTTGTTTGGTTTTTGCCTTTGGTGTCTATATCTGTGGGCCGATTCTGGTGTAAATGTTGTGGACCATGTAGATCGGCCAGATTTGGGTCACAATCATTATTTCTATACACTTTACAGTGTTTGGGTTAGATCTGGGCTGAGGACCCAGCCATAACCTGGGTCAGAACAAAGCCAAGAATGCGGCCCACAAGCATACAAAACAAATGATAACTGATGAGGGTCCTCAGTGAATAGGGATTATGGTTTACAGGCAGCAACCATCCACCCAAATGTTTTTATTAAGTTTTCTGGCTGGTAGTCTGATCTGTCAGTTTGGACCATCCAGGCCAGTTTCTCTAAAAGTGAATGACAGACACATCCATTTATATGTGAATAAAACCCCTCCCCCGCAACTGCTGCCCCCTGAGCTCTCACATGATTGGTCTTCTTAAAGCACATACACAGTATAGACGTAATAAAAGATATTAGTTCAGAGACAAACACAAGCTTGTGAGCTAGCTTAGTCAACTAGTCTACAGCACTGTGGTTTGTGTTCACAACTTTGCAAAATATATAAACAGAGGACAGAAGGGAGGAGCTGAGAGTAAAGAGGGAGCATACTCAGAATAACTCATTTAACAGGAGAGCAACGCAGCCAATAAAACACATGAGCCATATTTCTCCTGAGGTGCCCAATGTACCTGCTGCACTAATAAAGGTGGAACTGGAAAATCTGAACAAGAAGTTGGCGAATAGGAAGCTTATTTTTCAGTCATTTTGGTTTCCCCCTCATGTTTCCTTTTCTGCTTTCAAGTTTCAGTTCACATTTTTAATAATCATTTGAAAATGTATCTTTTAACCTAGAAATTCATTTAAATACTGTTGTCATATTTTATTTACTTTTCATTTTACCTCATTTTATTTTTTTTTGGATCATTTTAGTTTTATTCTTTTTTGTTCTTTTTTCTGCTTTTGTTGTGTTTTTTATTCTTCAATATTAAAGCACTTTGAAGTGCTTTGAGTATTAAGTGTTCTATAAACAAATTCTTTTCTTGTTCTTGTTGTTCTTCTTCTTCCTATTATTATTATTATTATTATTATCTTGACCCTGGATCAATAATTAACTACTAAAGATTATGAGATTAATTTTTTTAAGCATCTACTAGCAGAACAGTGCTGTAGAATTCATGCTGTGAGAGCACTGATAAACAGTCAAGATCATTTTTACACTCTACTCATATAACTGAACTAAAATAAAACATCATTTATCACACTAGGCATTAGTACACTAACTCTTCACTGCTTTTACAAGATGAAAATGGCTAAGGCTAGTATGTAACAGCATTTAAGTGTTTATATTAAAGACTAACTGCCTGTTTCTCTGTAAATGTTATGCCACATGATCTACTGCGGCTTTCTGTGGTATTGAAATGGCTTTAATTTAACATGGTAAGGACAAAACATTAAGTAGCATGCGGCGACATGCTGAGAAACTGAAAAGTGCTGAGTTGGTGAGTACCGCTGCATGTTGATGTGGATGTTCGCCCCGAAAATGAGATGCTTCCTATGGGTTTAAGGTGGGCATGGTATTTTTGGTTGCCAGGTCTAACAAAAAAACTCCTGCCCAAAGTTTGCTTAAAAGCTGTTAGAGGCGTAAACTTGGGAGTTTTCTCCTGGCTGATATCCTTTGCTTCAACCCCTCAGATTAAGCCTTGCCTCTCCATTACCTACACTAATTGCTAAAAGTATTCAGTCACCCATCCAAATCATTGAATTCAGGTGTTCCAATCACTTACATGGCCACAGATGTATAAAACCAAGCACCAAGGCCTGCAGACTGCAGAGACATATTCTCTGGAGTAACTAATCACGCTTCTACATCTGGCAATCCGATGGATGAGTCTGGGTTTGGCAGTTGCCAGGAGAATGGTACTTGTCTGACTTTGTGCCAAGTATAAAGTTTGGTGGAGGGGGGATTATGGTTTGGGGTTTTTCGTCAGGAGTTGGGCTCGGCCCCTTAGTTCCAGTGAAAGGAACTCTTAATGCTTCAGCAGACCAAGAATTTTATGGGAACAGTTTGGCGATGACCCCTTCTTGTTCCAACATGACTGCACACCAGTGTACAAAGCAGGTCCATAAAGACATGGATGAGTGAGTTTGGTGTGAAAAAACTTTACTGGCCTGCACAGAGTCCTGACCTCAACCTGATAGAACACCTTTGGGATGAATCAGAGTTTAAGACTGCGAGCCAAGCCTTCTTGTCTAACATCAGTGTCTGACCTCACAAATGCGCTTCTGGAAGAATGGTTAAAAATTCCCATAAACACACTCCTAACCCTTGTGGAAGGCCTTCCCAGAAGACTTGACGCTGTTATAGCTGCAAAGGGTGCGCTGTCATCATATTAAACCCTATGGATTAAGAATGGGATCTCACTGAATTTCATATGCGTGTGAAGGCAGATGAGTGAATACTTTCGGAAATATGGGGTATATTTGGGGTATAAGTTAAATTTCAGAGAGAGATCTTTAGAAAGTGTTGTGCAAGCTCACTTAACAAAGTAGCTTTATCATTCCAAAATCAATTCAGGGGGCTAGACTAGTATAAATCATCACTGTCTGTTTAATTTTTATTTATTCTACATCATTTGAGCCCAGCAGGTGTTCTTCACATTGTGTCAAAATTTCATGATCAATGAGCCAATACAAATGCCCTTTTTGGGACAATGACAATATACTGATATACAAATATACTGATAAATACTTAGAGCATGTTATAGGATACAGTATATACAGCAAATCCAGTGCAGTAATTTTAGAAATCTAAGAAAATTATACTACTTGATACAATATTTATCTAAGCAGTAAGCATTTCTTTGTTAAAAAGACAAAGGAAGGAGAAAATCAAAGGAAAGGGAAAAATAGGAGTTTTCAAAACTGGAGTTCAAAAATGATAAAGAGAAGAGAAACTGAAAAATAGAATAAAATGTGTCCACTCTTGGTTCAGCTCTGAAAAAAATCGGCAGGTGTTATTGTCCATCCTTCCACTGTGAGAAGACAACTTGTGGGTCTGAAAAGATGTGTAGCTGTCAATAAGCTACTACCAAGAAAAGGAAATAGACAAAAAAAGCCCAAAATTTGCAAATCAAACAAAGAAGCTGCTGGTGTTGCAAAGGACTGACCACTCCAGAGTCCAGACCTCAACATCATTGAATGTGTTTGGGACTATTTGGATCGTGTTAAGCAAAAAATTCAACCAACATCTAAGACTGAACTTGTATGGAAGAACATTCCTGCAGATTTCTTTGAAAAACTGAAAATATACAGCTCAAAAAAATTAAAGGAACACTTTGAAAACACATCAGATTTCAATGGGAGAAACAAAATCATGCGGAATGTCTTTCCTGATATGGACTGGGTAATGTTTTAGGAATTAAAGGATGGTGCATTGTTTGATGGAAATGGAAATTTAGCTGAAATTACATTGCAGCAACTGAAAATGGCCTTTGTATTGTGTCCTGGGGGATCTCCTCACAAATCTGGACCAGGGCATCACTGAGCTCCTTGACAGTCTGAAGTGCAACCCAGCGGCATCAGATGGACCAAAACATAATGGCCCAGAGGTGTTTAAATGGATTTAGGTCAGGTGAGCGGGGGGGCCAGTCAATAGTATCAATTACTTCATCCTCCAAGAACTGCCTGCATGCTCTCGTAACATGAGGCCGAGCATAGTCGTGCACCAGGAGGAACACAGGACCCACTGCACCAGTGTAGGCTCTGACAATGGATCCAAGGATTTCATCCCGATACCTAATAGCTGTCAGAGTGCCTTTGTCTAGCCTGTAGAGGTCTGTGCATCTGTCACATGCTCAGGTGAAACCTGCTGTCATCTGTGAAAAGCACAGGGTGCCAGTGGTGGATCTGCCAATTCCGGTGTTCTATGGCAAATGTCAATCGAGCTTGACGGTGCTGGGCAGTGAGCACAGGACCCAGTACAGGACGTCAGGCCCTCAGGCCACCCTCATGAAGCCTGTTTCTGATTGTTTGGTCAGACACATTCACACAAGTGGCCTGCTGGAGTTCATTTTGTAGGGCTCCAGCAGTGCTCATCCTGTTCTGCCTTACACAAAGGAGCAGATACTGGTCCTGCTGAGGGGTTAAGGACCTTCTATGGTCTTGTCCAGCTGTCCTAGAGTAACTGCCTGTCTCCTGCAATTTCCTCCATACTCTTAAGACACAGCAAACCTTCTGGCAATGGTACATATTGATGTGCCATCCTGCAGGAGTTGGACTACCTGTGCAACCTCTGTAGGGTCCAGGTACCGCACCATGGAACTAGTAGTGACGCTGACCCAAGCCAACTGCAAAACTAGTGAAAAATCAGTCAGAAAAGATTAGGAGGTACAATGTGTCAATGGCCTCCACCTATTAAACCATTTCTGTTTTGGGAGTCATCTCATTGGTGCTCCTCTAGAGTACCTGTTGTTAATTTCATCAACACCAAAGCTGCTGAAACTGATTAACAAACCCCTCTGCTACTTAACTGACCAGCTCAATATCCCAGAAGTTGAATTGAGTTGATGCTATACTCTGATTAAAAAGTGTTCCTGTATTTTTTTTGATCAGTGTATATTTTAGCTGTTGATGCTGTTCTTCAGTCAAAATTGAAAAGTGAAGTAAACGAAGGCTCATTTCTGATTTTTGCACAGTAATGTAGGTATATCATTTGTTCATTTCTCTCTTTCTATGAATAGTATTGCTGTTTTCTTGTACATTGTTCATCCTTTTCATTGCACAATTTCTGCACATTTTATTTCCCCATGTTTTCATTGTGGTGACCTTTTTCTCTGCAGGACTAGACGTCTACTCTACTATGCTCAGTCAGTGATGTGTTAAAGATGAGCATTTGATCTGCTCCAGTTCTCCTGTCTTTAGAACTAGGTTATGGTTAGTTATTACAGTGGACATAAAAGGTGACTATGATGGCTTTCATTTTTATCAACAGTCACTCAAAATAGAAATAATGCATGAGAGCGCATGACTGTATTCAATGTTTCTAAAACAGGATATGGATTTTATTTTTCAGAAATATTTCTGTAAGAATGATCAGCTCCCCTGACCAAGAACAACAGCTCTGAGCCGTTTCCTTTAATGAAGAATACGAGATCATCGCTCACATTATTATGACTTGGCCTCATCAGACCTTTCACTCTAGATCCCTCATAGGATTTAAACCTGAAACCCGACACTGAAAGAGGATATTTATAACATTTCCATTTTCACTATGGGCATGAGGGTTTAGTGTTGGTTTTTTTTTTTTGTCTCTCAGTCTTTTTTTGTTTTTCTTGGATTTTTACTTGTGTTTGTATGACTTGTATTGTTAATTGTTACATCACATTCTTTTTGTTATGTATGATATGTCTACTGGACCCCAGGAAGAATAGCGGCTACCACAATAGCAGCTAATGGGGATCCTAAATATAAACAAACAAACAAAAAAACAAATGCATTCCCTTTCTGCTGCCTAAATACATCCCCACTGTAAGAGACAAGTTCTCCAACTGTGAATTCTGCATCATTATAAGGCTTTTCCTTTATCTTTCTTTGTGCATGGAGACAAGGAACATTGCTTGCTTTTTAGTGCTGTGAGTTTCTTTATTTTGGTGTTAATAGCACTTTTTATGTATGACTTCAAATTCACTACAAACATTGTGCCGACACATCTTCTGCATCTTCTATGTCCATCTCCTTCTTTTAAGATCAACTGATCCAACATAAGATAGCAGCATATTAGTTGATTCCTTAGCACATTGTCGATGTCTGAAAAAGGGTATATTCTTTTTTTTTAATACTTTAAAATTTTCTGCATTTGAGCACAGTGGCTGCTCTTTACATTGTAAAAAATTCATGATGATTGGTCAAATAGAACTTCAAATTAATCTGATTAATCTGGTATTATGTCAAAAACGTTGAAAATATCCAAGACTTTTTCTCTTTGCTCCTCAGAAATTACATACAGGACTCTACTGTGTTGCTGTTCAGCCTGCTTCTATTGCAAAACTAAAGTATTATTATTATTATGTTTATGAGTGGTTGTAGTAGTAGTAGTAGTAGTAGTAGTAGTAGTAGTAGTACTAATAGTTTTATGCTCTAAACCTGTACTTTTTTTGTCTCACCTAAAACAACACCTTATTTGATGTAAATAATGTGAGTCAGGTAAGTGCACTCATGCTGTGTTTGAATGTTGCTGCTACACCTGTAACAAAATGTCATAGTATAATTAGGCATGACTCATTGTGCTGAATAGCCAGTTGCCTCTTACTTCCCATGTTGCACTTTATGACATTCTAGTTAACTAAGCAACAGATTGTTCAGTTTTAAATTGAAAAGATGGTTTGACTCATTCAGGAGAAAATAATGTCATGTTTATTGCGACTGCGAAAAGTTCTGCAAATGTGCCAGTGTGTTTCATGTGTTCACTTGGCCCACACAATATAAAAATTTGCTATAATTGGCTGCAAATCCTGAAACTTCCAAAAAGAACAATTCATGTCACAAAACAACGGCATGAACATCAGTCACAATTAAGCCAGAGCTTTTTGGTTAAAACTGACCTCATAGTACTGACCCAAAGGAGTCAAAACTGCTCTGTGAAGAATGAAGCAATGATCAGAGACTTCCCCCTTTCAGCTTTCAGGTGTATTCAGCCTACAGCTTCTGCAGTTTGACACTAATGCAGTTGTATAGTGATGGACATTTGCTCCTCAAGAGTAATCTGGGGGTAGAGGGTCCTAGGGTAGATTTTCCCATCTACACAAACATGTTTCAATTCTTCACTGCTAACACTGCACTGATTATGTAACGTACCAACAAGAGTCAGATGCTTGCGGTTAGAAAACACAATTGAGGCTTTGCTGTTAGAATCATAAACCAAGTTCATAGTCACAAAACAGACAGGGGTCAATGCCAAAAGGAGCAGCAAATACAAACAGACAATCATCACCAAGGGCAAACAATCCAAGAGAGTTAAGCAAAATGGCAGTGTCGAGGAAAACAGGCAAAAAGGTCAAAACCAGGAGTCAAACAAGAAAGGCCAACGATCCAAGGGGGACAAGGCAAAAGGCAGAGTCAATAAATGGAAAGCAATGGTCAGAAACAGTATACAGGCAATTAGTAGAACGCTCAGTAGATCACAAATGATACAATACCTTGCAATTAGTTATGGCTAAACCCCAGGCTTATAAACTAAACGAGGATCAGGCGAAGAGAATCAGTATTCAGGAGATCTAGAGAGCTGATTGGAGCATAAGGGAAGGTCAGGAATCATGTGATCTCCCAGAGGATTCTGAGAGATGTAGTCTGTGTTCATTTTGGAGCTTGACGGATGCATGAAAGATTACCTCTGAGAGTGCACTGTACTTTAAAGAGGCCAGTGGATAGCGTCAGTAGTGTGAGGAGCACTACCTTTAATTTAATCTGGAGTGAAACAAAACAAGTTTCAACACAATACAACACAATAGAGCATGTAGTAGTAAAACAATATGTAAGAGAAAGGAATAATATTGCCAAACAAGCAAAACATGCAAGTCATTTTACTCTACAGATGTCATGGTAGGTCCAGACGTCCCATTTTCACTCTCATAACAACCTTACGTATAAGCTTCATAGTAGCAACTCATAGTAGACATTGAATAAGAGGCCTTAGAAAGAATAGCTGATTCTTAGGTCTGGAGTTAAATGATTTCCAACTATTTTAAATGTTGTAATTCAGTGACGTATTTTCAAATCCACAACTATGCACCATAACCAATCATAAAGCACAGCCCCTTATGCTGAAACAGTCAAACCTGATGTTCAAAAAAGTCTGAAAATTAGAAATGGAGCTTATTCTGAAAGCTGGTTCCATCTGAAAGCATTTATGATTTTGTTTGTATGCTCACCAAGGCATTCAAGCAATTTTAAAAAACAAGCTACTTGCCAAAACTTGTTAGCTTACACAGACTGCGCTGGGAGATGGGAGGTTTTATGTGTGTCTAGCCCAGATGCAAATGGGAATGAATTATTTTCTGCAAATCTTTTCATATTTGGTTGGTAAGATGTGCAATAAGTCAAGCCCATTAAGCCCCAGCTGTCTCTAATCAGAGCAGTGAGACTCCAGCCCTGAAAGGCCACAGCACTGAAGAATTTAGCAACTTATATCATTTAACACGGCTGGTCCAGCACATCACTTCATTCAAGGCTGAACTGAATCAGAAAACAGGAGACCTGTGGTCCTCAAGGACCTGAGTTTGGCACCTCTGTTGGAGTAATCCACTCTTTCAGTCTACCAGATTCATTAAAATGCCACAAGTGTGCGCATGTGTGGATACAAATGCAACAAAGAGACAGGCCTGAAAGTTAGCTTAGAACTACTTCGCTTCTTTATTGTGTCAGTTCCTTAATCCAAGACTTCATTTATGACTTCTTTAACATTTTCAGAGTGTAGGCCCCATTCATTCTTTCTAAAACAATAATATTGTGGCAGCTGCCATGGCTCATACTGCCGGGAGGAGCATAGGAGGTGTGGCCATGCAAAGCGTCTCCCGGAAGGTGCCAAACACCCGGCGGACTGTTGTAGTTCTATTAGTTGTTGTTGTAGTGGCAATGAGTGGTATAGTTGTTATTTGCTGGGCAGTTTTCCCTTGTTGTTCAGAATAAAAGAGCATTTGCCTATACCATTGATGGAGGAGTAGCTAAGCAGCCCACTACTATTTGTAGCTAACTACATTTTTTTGTAGTTAATAGCTGTAGCCGCTACAGTTTTATGAAATGTAGCTAATAGCTGTCGCGCCCACAAATTTTTGTGTAGCTATAGTGATCACTTTCGCTACAATTTCACTACAGCCTTCATGCAACTCGCACAAAATGTGAACCATAAAACTCAGTCGTTAACTGGGCTGGTGGGGATTGCTCCATCCTGACTGAGCTGTGGACAGTTCAAGCAAACAGGCATGTGCTGATCATCCCTTACTAGTGAGCTTAGCTCAGGGGTCACAATCGAACTGAGCCATTTTGTCCTTTCAACAAAAATGAAACAGCCTTGGGAGCCGCAACATCTTACGTCCGTTTTACCCTCTTGGTTGTAAATATGTCTCAGTATGTGCTGATGTACGAGTACAGGCAAACAAAGATAAATGAAAACGCAGATTTACTGTGCTCTGTTTTAACCTTTAACTCAGGTGCAGGCGCTTTTCTCGCACCTCAGTCAGGAAACTTTTCTGCGAGTTTCCTGTAAAATGTCTCTCAGTGTTAAACTTTTATGAGGCTAAAATCACTTCTCATCCTCCAGCTTCTTGTTCGAATTGTCCCATTCCACCTTAAATAGTGCCTGAGGCACCAGACCTGACTGCTGCGCCATTTAAGGTAGAACAGGAAAGTTCGAATGAGAAGCTGATGAAAGAGAAGTGACTTCAGCTTCGCAGCTGCTGCAGATTAAACGTATGAGGAAACCAGCTGAGCTTATAAATGCAAATAAATCCATTCATCTCCAAATTATTGATGTTCGCCTCAAATCTCTTTCTTTTCCACTTCGTTATTCGCATTGCTGTGTCTCCAGCAATTAAATCCTATATTAAATCCTATATTAAATCTAGAGCTTAAGACCATTTATTGTGAAAACTGTCTTAGAACTGTGTGTTGTAACGATTTTACAGCAAAGGAGGATTATTATGTTATTTTACCTAGAAATCTAGCTCTGCTGAGGTGTCACTGGTGAGGATTTTGAGGCTAAAGTGTTGCTGAGGACTCTAAGTGTCACGTCTGTAGAGATCTTGATGTTTAAATTGGAGCAGTTTTATTTCAACAGTTGACAATGTTTTGACAAAATTGTTTGGTATGTATTCAGTTATTTTGTTGATTTTTGTAAGGAAATGATTGACTTTGTCTCTAGTCTATGTTTTTGTTGGATAACACTTTTTGGTGATCTTGTACATTTGCAGCTTTTCAATTGTATGTTTCTTTCTGGCACAGGATAAAATGCAGTGTCTTGTTCACACTGTCAGTTGGGCCTGTTGGGTGTGTCAGGTGGAGATTCGCAAACATTCTAACAATCACGCTTTGAAAGTGGCTAAAAAGTAGCGGACTACTTTTCAAAACTAAAACGTAGCCACTACTTCTTCTGGAAATGTAGCTAAATTGTAGCTAGCTACAAATTTTGGGAAAGTACTCATTTTAGTTCTAATTCCTAA